>NC_090759.1:27661405-27666405 GCF_036898095.1 Palaemon carinicauda
TTATAACGCGTTTATCCCCGCTAGAACTATCATAAGTAAAGAGAAAAATGCCTGTCAGCGCTATTTAAGAGAAACATGCAACGCGAGAATGACTCATCTCGCCACAGCTTAGAACTCGTAGAGCTTCTCGTCCTTTTTGGCATCTCTCTCTCTCTCTCTCTCTCTCTCTCTCTCTCTCTCTCTCTCTCGTGTTCATTCACAAGAGCCTACTTCTGCGTCCTATTGCCAACCAATGTAGTTTTAAATGGTCTAAGGTGTAAAATACAGTGAAAAGGAGCGAAAAAATGTGCCTAAAACGAAAAGCATTATTCAAATAATATGAAAAAGTGAGAATAAAACTAGAAGCCTTTATTATGTTTGAAATCTATAAAACGTAGAATATAAATGTTAAGAACTCCCATAGAAAATCCTTAATAATAACAAAGAAACAAAAGTCGGAATTTACAAGCTGGCAACTAAACGAGGGTCAGTTTTCGCTCACATCAAAGGAGCACATCCTCTCCGTGGTCGTGTTCCTTGTTTCCCCGACAAGGATGACATCATCGCCTAAATTCTGGGAAACACTGTCCCAGATTATGCCTAAGGCATGAAAATATATAAAATAAATAATCATAATTTGTCAATGAATAAGATAAATAAAGAGCAGGGTTAAATTGAGGTAGGACTAGTTAATCTAGGTCGAAATAAAAGAAATTGATGAAGAGAACAGACCCGATGACGAATGACGCATTCGCAAAAGCAGCCGGTGGTGACTCAACCGGTCATGACCACTATGTATGATGATGATGATACGACGCAAGCTACCCATACCATCATGCCCAAGTGGTACCCTCGGGCGAGGATGCCAAGGACTGCTACCAATTGTAATTTGTCACCCTAAACTATGGAGGTTACTGAAGAGGCGCGCTTGGATGTAAAATGAGTGTAAAATTGTAGTTTATTATTATTATTATTATTATTATTATTATTATTATTATTATTATTATTATTATCGCACATTTACATAAAACAACATACGCAGGAAAGACAGAATAATATAATTGGGATTCATATTTACTCCTGACTATTAGATTTATCAACACAAAACACAAGGCCAAACTGTAATAGGGAACAAATTAATACCTTTGGCATATTCTTTTAAACGTTTTGCCAAAAAAAACCGCTTAAAAAGACCTACCATAAACATTTATCTGTAGAGTAACATTGCCAATTCTTCAAGTACAAAAAGGCTTTACTTGCTATCTTGCGAAAATGAAGAGAGAACACGGGAACTACGAAACCATCTGTCTTTATAGAAGGGGAAATTATTATTATTATTATTATTATTATTATTATTATTATTATTATTATTATTATTATTATTATTATTATCATTACCTAAGCTACAACCCTAGTTGGAAAAGCAGGATGCTATAAGCCCAAGGGCTCCAATAGAGATAAATGGCCCAGTAGGACATTAAATGAGGAAATAAACGAAATGAGAAGCATTGAGCAATTAAAATAAAATATTTTAAAATATTAACAATATTATAACAGATATTTCATAAACTATAAAAAGACTTACGACAGTCGGTTCAACATAAAAACATTTGCTGCAAGTTTGAACTTTTTAAGTTCTACTGATTCAACTGCCCGATTAGGAAGATCATTCCACAACTTGGTCACAGCTGGAATAAAACTTCTGGAGTACTGTGTAGTATTGAACTTCGTGATGGAGAAGGCCTGACTATTAGAATCAACTGCATGCCTAGTATTACGAACAGGATGGAATTGTCCGGGAGGATCTGAATGCAAAGGATGGTCTGAATTATGAAAAATCTTAGACAGCATACATAACAAACTAATTGAACGACGGTGCCAGAGACTGATATCTAGATCAGGAATAAGAAATTTAATAGCCTGTAAGTTCTTGTCCAATAAAATAAGATGAGAATCAGCAGCTGAGGACCACACAGGAGAACAATACTCGAAACAAGGTAGGATGAAGGAATTAAAACACTTCTTTAGAATAGATTGATCACCGAAAATCTTAAAAACCTTTCTCAATAAGCCATTTTTTTTTGTGCAATAGAAGAAGACACAGACCTAATGTGTTTCTCGAAAATATATTTGCCGTCGAGAATCACACCTAAAACTTTAAACGAGACATACAGAGTTAAAGAAATATCAACTCAGATACGGATGTCTAGGAGCTACTGTCCTTGACCTACTTACAATCATTGAGTTTTGTTAGGATTCAACTTGTGTCCCTTAATGTGCACCATGCACTAATTTTAGCTAGATCTCTATTGAGGGATTCAGCAACCCCAAATCAACATTCAGTGGATAGATTTGTTGCAGAGTAGCATCATCTGCATATGCAACGAGCTTATTTTCTAAGCCAAACCACGTCATGTGTATATGGTATGAAGAGTAATGATCCAAGAACACTACCCTGAGGGACACCAGATATCACATTCCTATACTCACTACGGTGCTCATCAACAACTCTCTGTGACCTATTAATTAAAAATTCAATAATAAGGTTAAAAAACGACCCATCCACTCCCAACTGTTTGAGTTTCAAAACAAGGGCCTCATGATTAACACGGTCAAAGGCAGCACTAAAATCAAGGCCAATCATACGAACTTCCTGACCACAATCAAGGGATTTTTGTACAGCATTGGAGATTTTAAGGACGTCACATGCTCCAAGGCCTTTCCAAAAACCAAACTGTAAACTAGGGAGAAAAGATGATTACCTTCAGCAAACTTATTACGTTTTGACAAAAGACGTTCAAAAATTTTAGACAATAAGGGAGTTACGGAAACTGGGAGGTAATCAGTTGGACTTGAGCTACCGCAAGCACATTTAGCTAGTGGAGTAACATTACAAATTCTCTAACAAGTTCTAATAGCTCCTCTTCATGCTATCTTGCGCAAAATAACAAATGCCATTGAGTTCAACACCACCGTAGACAAGAAGGTCCATCAACATATTTGCTGAGGAAAGTCTAATTTAGAATCTTTCATCATATCAAATCTCTCAATACCAGAAACTCCACTGGGAGTGAATGCTTTAAATTCTAAAAGTAAACAACCCATGAGGGTGGAATCTCACCAATCATTTCTTGCTCGATGTTTTCGCCAACCTCCAGCCGATGAAAGCGAGCGAAGGTGTTGTAGCAAGGTATGTTGTAGTTTCACACTACGATCTCGCAGTTCGAGGAGCAAATAGGAATAAGTTAAACGAAACCGATCAGTTGATATCATCATGGCGCCAAAAATGTTCTAACTGTAGCAGCAATATGTATTACCGAGCTCTTGCAGCAACGGCTTGCTGGTGAGAAAAAAAAAGAAAAAAAGCCTAATGATTCCACCTTACTAGGAATCGTAAGCACACCAAAACTGACCCGTACATTTGAATTCCAGCTGATTACCTCTTCCTTCATTCAAGGTGTAAAGACAAATATGTCTATGCTATCTGTTATAAGACTATTGTTTTATTTATTGTAATATGAATACTACGGGTATATTTCGTGAGTACTTAGTTATTTTAGTAGAAGGTATATTAAAAAAATATCTGGTTGTATCTTATTTGAACAATCAACCGTTCGATACAACAACCTTTGATAGACTTATAACTTATACCTTAATTGATAAACATTCTGCCGCTGTTCATGCAAACTCGAAATAATACTCTAAAACGTAGTTATATTAGGAGATTCGACTATTTAACCGCCTACGAGAAGTTAAATAAGTATTAAAGGTATATAGTGTACAGTATACACGCTCCAGGCTTCTTTTACACCCCTCTACGCTTTTCCTTTCCTTACTGGGATATTTTTTCCGGTTGAGGCCCTTGGGCGTATAGCATCCCGCGTTTCCAACTAGAGTTGTAGTTTAAATAATAATAATAATAATAATAATAATAATAATAATAATGGTAAGCTCCAATTCAAGATGAACCAACGCTCTAAAAGCGAAGTGGGTTTGCTTATTTAAAGCTTTCTCTGCAAGTCAATCAAATTGTCGCTTTGAACTTTTTAAACTCTCTCTCTCTCTCTCTCTCTCTCTCTCTCTCTCTCAAGGGTCATAATACGTACTTTTACTCTCTCTCTCTCTCCTCTCTCTCTCTCTCTCTCTCTCTCTCTCTCTCTCTCTGATGTTTTCCACAAACTTGTATTTCCTGAATCCCTTGCTTAATAATCAGACACCAAATGGAAAAATTTTAGCATTTTCTTTTTTAGTTCTCACCACTAAACACTAGATATAATTAATAAAGTTATTGTGCATGAAAAATAAATTAAATCTACAAAGCAGATGCCAAACTACACACCCAACAAGACCATCAAATTCATTTTAATCTCCAAACCCTAACAACCCGACACTAGCAATAATCCCAACACCACCTTGAAGGAAAGATAGGTATCTTTCCTCCTGAAACACCTCCATAAAGCTTTCCGCTAACACGGATTAAATTTCCACGTAACGGGATATAATTTCCATAGCTGTGTTACCGAGAAAATCCACCAGAAGGGATACAATGTCACTTGAGAGTTTTCAATCCTGTACAGATAGTATGATGGTAGGGGACATCCCTAGACCGTGGGTCTTTACTTTATGAACATACTGTACACCGAATGCAGCGCTTACTGTGATCTACCAATGTATGGCAGTGATATGAGACTGCTGTTTAGAACATGTGATCTACTAGGATAAAAGACCAGTAAAAATTGTATTTTTATTCGAAATTAAGAAAATAATTTACACGAATCTAATTTTTCTTTTTTTTTATTGCAAAAGATGAAAATAAAGGTAAAATACAGGTAAAAAATCACTAAGTTATGGTGGGATGTTCTAATTTCGAAAAATTTACCATTTGTTGCCAACTGCAATGTCAACGACTGTTCAATGGAAAAACACGAGAAGACGACAAAAATGGGGTGTTAACAACTAGCTAATATGTCAAGTAAAATTATTACATAGTAGAAAATAAGTGGTAGATCACATATTGGAAG
>NC_090759.1:27676405-27756405 GCF_036898095.1 Palaemon carinicauda
TTCTTAAAATGTTTTATTTTGATTGTTCATTATTTCTCATGTATTTTAGTTATTTATTTCCTTTCCTCACTAGGTTGTTTTTTTTTTTCTTGTTGGAACCCTTGGGCTTATAGCATCTTCTTTTCGAACTAGGGTTATACCTTAACTAGAAATAATAATAATAATAATAATAATAATAATAATAATAATAATAATAATAATATCGTGAAAGTAAACTAAACTGGTAATGCTATTAAAAAACATTACTAAACCATTCCGTCTATAAAAAAACATCTGTATGGACAAGTTTTTACGCAATTAAAATTCGTTTTTATCATTCTTATCTTAATAAACATGACTGAAACATAACATTAAAAAATATTTTAATAAGTGTATTTTAAAAATCCATAACAATCTTCACACCATTATAACATTCATATTATAAATAACAAAACGTAATGTTTGTATGTATACATTTTAACGCATGTATAACTATCTTTATTATTCTCATCTTGACAGACATAAATGAAAAATAGTGAAAAACAATAAAGGAATCCTCAAAATTATCTAATTTTGTATACTTATAAAAGACACTAAACTATAAAAGAAGTGTTTTCTAAAACATTGTTTTTTTTTTTTAAACTACGCAATTGTTCTAGTTGCCAACGACGACCAAGACAATAGCGTCCTATGCAGCATCCTTGTAAGCAATAGTAGTGCGCATCTGCACTTAAGAGATTCTTAAAGGTGAAGAGGAGTTTGGAGTTTGAGACCCGAGCTGGGAAAACCACTGCATCTGCCGCCTATATCTTGTGCTCTTTGTGCTCTTTGTGAGAGAGAGAGAGAGAGAGAGAGAGAGAGGAGAGAGAGAGAGAGAGAGAGAGAGAGAGAGTTGTAAGGATTTTGGATGTCTCAAAGACTTTTTAGTCCATTCGCGGAGACTACATTTTCTCTTTGGTAAAGCTATTTAGTTTTAAACATCTGAAGAGTTCTTATGATCTTGTCTAACTTATTCTTGAACTCGTTTACCGTGTTACTGTTTACTACATTCGCTGGAAGACTATTCCAAGATTGGTTATTTTGTATGTAAAGAAATTGCCACATTGGGTGGTGTTGTATCTTTTCAATTACAGTTTGTATCTGGGGAGAGAGAGAGAGAGGAGAGAGAGAGAGAGAGAGAGAGAGAGAGAGAGAGAGAGAGAGAGAGAGGAGAGAGAGAGAGAGAGAGAGAGAGAGAGAGAGTTATAAGGATTTTGGATGTCTCTAAGACTTTTTAGTCCATCCGCGGAGACTACATTTTCTCTTTGGTAAAGCTATTTAGTTTTAAACATTTGAAGAGTTCTTATGATCTTGTCTAACTTATTCTTGAACTCGTTTACCGTGTTACTGTTTACTACATTCGCTGGAAGTCGAGAGAGAGAGAGAGAGAGAGAGAGAGAGAGAGAGAGAGAGAGAGAGAGAGAGAGAGATTATGAAAGGATATCGGATGTTAGCTTTTAATTTAGAAAATTATTAGTGAGAAATACTAAGGATTACTGGTGTTAATATATTAATTCTTTAAACTGTTAGAGAGAGAGAGAGAGAGAGAGAGAGAGAGAGAGAGAGAGAGAGAGAGAAAATTCTAAAAGGATATGTTACCCCTTAATTATGAAAACTTAAAAACTTAAAGAGTGACAGATTGTGCGTTCCAGGTCACGTAACGAAGGAAAGGCTCCAGTGAAGTGTTCCAGCATTAATTAAATACTTCTTTATGTTAATCAACTTCCTGGAAATGCTGCTCCAGATATCGAAGTTGCAGACGACGGTTTAAAGGTTTAAAGGCAACTCATGGTTGACAGAGTTCAATGACCTTAGATGTCAGGATACCAGATAATTGATAATCAATTAATTAATCAATCATAAATGTCAGAGGCAAGGGACAGTGACATTGCCCTACAGACTGACCATATATTACATATGATCAGCGCCCAAGCCCCCTCTCCACCCAAGCTTAGGACCAAGGAGGGCCAGGCAATGTCTGCAGATGACTCAGCAGATACACCTATAAGCTCCCCAACAATGACAAAAAAATTAAAATATTAAATAAAACAAAATTATGGTTCTGTCACTGGATTCACCTGAACAAAATGTTAAAATTTCTTCCTTGGCACATGGTACAATTACTTGTACAGTAAATATAAAATATAAAAAAGGCATAAAGAAATAGGAATAAGATAACCAAAGAAATGGTATTTTTACAACTCATATAGATCAATGAAATGAAAAATGCATTAGCATTAAGAGGTAGGGTATAAGCTTCCATTAAGAGAGAGAGAGAGAGAGAGAGAGAGAGAGAGAGAGAGAATGCATTAGCTTTAAGAGGTAGGGGTTATGCTTCCATTAAAGGATGTGTGAGAGAGAGAGAGAGAGAGAGAGAGAGAGAGCGAGAATGCTTTAGCTTTAAGAGGTAGGGGTTATGCTTCCATTAAAGGATGAGTGAGAGAGAGAGAGAGAGAGAGAGAGAGAGAGAATGCATTAGCTTTAAGAGGTAGGGGTTATGCTTCCATTAAAGGATATGAGAGAGAGAGAGAGAGAGAGAGAGAGAGAGAGAGAGAGCATTAGCTTTAAGAGGTAAAGGTTATGCTTCCATTAAAGGATGAGAGAGAGAGAGAGAGAGAGAGAGAGAGAGAGAGAGCATTAGCTTTAAGAGGTAAAGGTTATGCTTCCATTAAAGGATGAGAGAGAGAGAGAGAGAGAGAGAGAGAGAGAGAGAGAGAAATAATCATTCTCTCCTGAAAATCCTATCTGGGAGAAATTCCCTTTGGACGCAATCATGCTCCAGAGTGTGATATATCAAGGTCTACAGAGAACAGACCTTGTGATAATTAATTTTCCCTCCCGAGGAGATCATTTCCGGCTAGGAAATATATAAATAAATAAAATGAATGAATAAATGAAAAAGTAATAACTAATGCCCTTAATAGCCCATATAAACTAGTGACATTATTGTTATCGCTAATATTCATAGCATAATTTGAGTCTAGAAAATAAACGTATTTGCCAAAAGATATATTTAATGTCTATAATATCCTATTTAAACTCGTGACAATATTGTTTCGTTAAATATTCATAGCATAATTAGCGCCTAGAAAATAAATGTATATATTTGGCAAAAGTTATATTTAATCCCTATAATATCCTATTTAAGCTCGTGACAATATTGTTACCACTTAATATTCATAGCATATTAGGGTCAAACTATTGGAACCTAGGTATATGTCTACTTTAGGCTCCAGAGCCTTTAAATATGCGGCCCCGAGACTATATAATAAGCTCCCACGAAACATTCGAATGATTGAAGACATTAAGGCTTTCAAGAGGAAACTGAAGACTTTCTTATTTGATGAGTCTTTTGACAGTGACGAATTAACAGTAAATGAAGAATATGAGACATGAAACGTTAAATACTCTGAACGAATAAGATAAAACGATAGTGGAGGTCCTGTAGAGAGTGGGGTTCCCCTGGTGTATGAGACCGGAAAAGCAGCCATCAAAGTAAAGTAAGTAAAGTAAGCTCAGCTACCTATGATTCTCAAATCGTTCCATTACCTTATTTATACACGTTTCATAAAAGCAATCTCCAATATTTTGGCTCGTTAATTAAGAGTTGAAAATAAATGTAGCGTGTGTATGTAACACGTGCTAAACCAAGATATCAATACACAACAGCAAAGATGAGACGTATTATCTAAGTCTCTCTCTCTCTCTCTCTCTCTCTCTCTCTCTCTCTACACAACAGCAAAGATAAGGCGTATTATCTAAGAGTCAAGTCTCTCTCTCTCTCTCTCTCTCTCTCTCTCTCTCTCTCTCTCTCTCTCGATATCAATACACAACAGCAAAGATGAGACGTATTATCTAAGAGTCTCTCTCTCTCTCTCTCTCTCTCTCTCTCTCTCTCCTCTCTCTCTCTCTCTCTCTCTCTCTCTCTCTTTACACACATTTTCAGAGTATGGGACGTTCCAAACCAACAAAGAAAAAAGAAAAACACGAAAAATAAATTTCATTATGCCTTGGCATTCTCCCCACAATTCAGTTTTCCACAATCTCCATAGCCTGCACTAGGCAAGAGTGTGAAACGTCCTAAAATGATGAGCTTTCATGATGGATATCATATAAAAATATACCTAGGTAGGGCACACCAAGGGTGGGGGGTGGATATGTCAAGAGGTTCTCAGATCCACCGGAGGGGGTACCCTACCAGCCGTACCTGCTAGACATGCTAAGCAACTCCAAGCAATGACTCAATGTGACACATCATAAACCCAAGAATAATCGTGAGGTCGCTCAGAAATCCATATACAATGTCAGCTAAACGTGCGAGTGTATTTGTGAGCAAATTGTCAGTTGTGGACCCATAATATGTAGATGTCAGTTGCAAATGTCTGTATTGTATAGACATTCATCATCGGCAAGTTGCCAACATTTTCCCCTGTAAACAGAGGCTAAAAAGGAAGAAGAATGGGATTCATCTCTAAAAGAACCAAAATAGAAAGTAGTTAGGGAAACCTGAAGTTGGAAGACTGAAATAAATAGTAAGCTATGACGAAAAAAACCTTAAACTATATTCATATGAATTTAACAGGTAAAGTTTATTCATATGAATTTAATAGGTAAAGTTTATTCACATGAATTTAACAGGTAAAGTTTATTCACATGAATTTAACAGGTAAAGTTTATCCATATGAATTCAACAGGTAAAGTTTATCCATATGAATTTAACAGGTAAAGTTTATTCATTTGAATTTAACATGTAAAGTTTATTCATATGAATTTAACATGTAAACTTTATTCATATGAATTTAACATGTAAACTTTATTCATATGAATTTAACATGTAAAGTTTATTCATATGAATTTAACAGGTAAAGTTTATTCATATGAATTTAACAGGTAAAGTTTATATAAGTTTCCAGCTGTTAAGTTAATTGGCGCAGTTTAAGCTGATTTTGGGTATAGCAATTCCGACAAGGGGCAAGACAATACAAGGGAAATAAAGATGCCAGGTCTGGACTTCTGGTCTCACAATAACCAACCAAGAAATCAGTCCGCGTTCCAGAGAACCATCATCGAATACAAATATATGCAAATTTATATTCGATACAGAATTGAAGTTGATAAAAAACAAAAATTTCATTAATTCAAAAGTATACTTGATCAAAATGACAATGGTTACTTCATAACCATCTCTCCTATGTAACAAAGACCAAATAGCTGGTTATATATATATATATATATATATATATATATATATATGTGTGTGTGTGTATGTGTGTGTGTGTGCGCGTATGTGTAATTTATTTCTTGTCACGCTCAGGGGGAATAGTGAGTAGTCTTACCCTGGTGAGAGAGGGTAGGTACCCTGAGAGGTACACTAGGAAACGACTCTCTCCCACAAATTGGCGAACCAGCGGGTTGTAGTTATTATTATTATCATTATCATTATTATTATTATTATTATTATTATTATTATTATTATTATTATTAGCTAGGCTATAACCCTAGTTGGAAAAGCAAGATGCTATAAGCCCAAGGGGGAGGGTGGGAAGGGCTGAATCTGTGTGCTTATCTAATTATTCCGAAGTTCTTTTTGGCTGCTCGGCTACACTAGTTTATGAACTATGGTATTATCCAATCAGGAATATAATAAATCGACGTATAACCATAAATACCACATGTCAATGATGGAGACTAAATCCTTTACATGAAGAATAGTGGTAATGAAGGAATGTCTTATCTAAAAAGTAAGGTGGCCGAGGTGGTAACGTCCCTGACCGGTAAACGCCAGACTGGGATTCGAGTCCCCGCTCAGACTCGTTAGTTTCTTTAGTCGCTGCAACCTCACCAGCCTTGTGAGCTAAGGATGGGGAGGGCAGCCTATAGATCTATCTGCTGAGTCATCAGCTGCCATTGCCGGACCATCCTTCGTCCTAGCTTGGGCGCTGATCATATGTATATATGGTCAGTCTCTAGGGCATTGTCCTGCTCGATAGGGCAATGTCACTGTCCCTTGCCTTTGCCATTCATGAGCGGCCTTTAAACCATTGCTTTAGCTTAGATCCTCCCCTCTGGAACATCTTGTCGATATCCTGCCCTCAGAAAATGGTAGATTTTTCCAAAATAAAACATTGGGGCATCGGAAGGCAAAGGAAAACTCGGGGCAGTGCAAACATCACCTCACTAGCTCTGAGGATACGGGTAGGGGCTAATAGGGGGGGGGGGTGTTGGAGTCCCCCACCAGGATGAGGTTAGGTTATGCTAGGCTAGTTAGTTACGGTAAAGTTGAGAAAAGAAGGTCAGGTACGTAAAGTAGTAAGTCCCTATGAAAGCCAGTCATAACATCGCATTTCTGTATAGCTCAACATGCAACAATTAAATCTATCAATTAATCAATATTCAAAATATGAAGTAAACAGTAACTTTCAATTGGCCATACGATCACAACAGTTCAGCTTTTCCTCTCAGAGAGGGGAGGGAGGAGGGAGAGGGGGTAGGGAGATTGGGAGGAGTAATGCAAGGGAGGTGATTTCGTCAATACATAAATCAATGACTTGCAGCTGAGGGGCCGCAAGGGGAAAACCTTCCAGGGCAGGCTGGAAGGTGGGAGGGGGGAAATATGACTCGCAGTCATGCAGGGTGAATGCGAGGTCTTCCAGAGAGAGAGAGAGAGAGAGAGAGAGAGAGAGAGAGAGAGAGAGAGAGAGAGAGAGAGAGAGCCTGAATTCAGTACCTAACCTGCCCATATGCGGCAGGGCACCTGACATGCGAAAATTATTCAAGCTTAGGCAATCTAAAAAATTTAAATTTACAGTACTTTCATACCCATAAGTGTACACTTGGGTACACTATTCTATACAACTTCTCTTCCTCTTGTTTTGTTAAAGTTTTTATAGTTTATATAAGAAATATTTATTTTAATGTCATTGTTCTTAAAATATTCTATTTTTCCTTGTTTCCTTTCCTCACTGGGGTATTTTCCCTGTCGGGGCCCCTGGGCTTATAGCATCTTGCTTTTTCAACTAAGGTTGTAGCTTAGCAAGTAGTAGTAATAATAATAATAATACAATAAGTACAATTGCATTAACGAGTACAATTAATTATAGTTGAAAGTCTTCCAAGATGTGCCTGCTTAATGTAAATAATGCCTTATATATTGCCTTAATCTATTGAACTAAGAAATATCAGTGAATAAGGTAAAAATACCTGACCCAAAATAATCATCCCCAGTAATTTTTCTTACCAATGTTAGTAAATATTGCTTGTTTGTTTTCAAAGATTCAATCTTATTTCTCTTCCTCTTGTTTTCTTAAAGTTTTTATAGTTTACATCTAAATGATTTGTTGTGATGATGTTGCTGTTCTTAAAATATTTTATTTTAATTGTAAATAACTTCTCTTGTTATTTCCTTTCCTCACTAGGCTACTTTCCCTGTTGGAGCTGATGATGTTGCTGCTCTTAAAATATTTTATTTTAATTATAAATAACTTCTCTTGTTATTTCCTTTCCTCACTAGGTTATTTTCCCTGTTGGAGCTGTCGGGCATATAGCATTCTGCTTTTCCAACTAGGGTTGTAGCTTAGCAATTAATAATAATAAAAATAATAATAATAATAATAAAGTAATAATAATAATAATAATAATAATAATAATAATAAAAATAATAATAATAATAAAATAAAAATAATAATAATAATAACAAAAATGATAATAAAAATAATATCAATAATAATAATAATAATAATAACTAACGTTCAAAAGATTTTCCAGTTCTATCCTGAAAGATTGACTTCCAAATAGATTTGGTTATGTCTCATGTAAGTGCAAATGACGAAGAAAACTTGCGTGTACATAATGCTCTTGAAATGGAACACTTATGTACACCAGATAAGGATGCATTACTGTTCTCAAGAAGCATACTAAATATACACACAAGACACGCGAGCCACAGGTAAAGTATGATTCATATTAAATAAACATTCCAAATATAAACTGTAGTATATATATCAAAACTATTTGTGCCATATATTTAGAACTTAACCTCCAACCTAAATATTTTTGAAATAAAATATAACTTAAAACTAATTAAATCATTGTCTTTCATCACCTATTCCAGAATGAATAAAAATAGGCAGCATCTTAGCAGCATTCATTGTACATTTAGAGACTCTTTAGCTATGGTAAGCAGCTCTTCTGGGAGGACACTCCAAAATCAAACCATTGTTCTCGAGTCTTGGGTAGTGCTATGGCCTCTGTACCATGGTCTTCCACTGTCTTGGGAGTTCTCTTGCTTGAGGGTATACTCGGGCACACTTCTATTTTATTTCTCTTCCTCTTGCTTTGTTAAGTTTTTTTATATTCTATGTAGAAATATCTATTCTAATGTAGTTACTGATCTTAAAATATTTCATTTTTCCATGTTACCATTCCTCACTGGGCTAATTTCCCTATTGGAGGCCTTGGGCTTATAGCATACTGCTTTTCCAATTAGGGTTGTAGCTTAGTAGGTAATAATAATAAAGATTATCGGCAATTGCCTTATTCTTTCTGATGTTATTTTAATTTATTTCCTTATTTTATAGTGTTTTGCTTATTGGCTTATATCTATTTTAAAATAGATATATGCGAACTGCATTATCAATACTTTCTTTGTTTCAAATTACCTATTCTAATCATATGACACATCTGTTTTGATGTTGTTACTGTTTTTAGAATAATCTATTGTTAATTTTTTCTCATCGTTTATTTATTTTCTAACTTCCTTTCCTCACTGGGCTATTTTTCCCCATTGGAGCCCTTGGGCTTATAGCATCTTGCTTTTCCAACTAGGGTTGTAGCTTGGCTTATAATAATAATAACAATAATAATAATAACAATAATAATAATAATCAGCGGAAGAGTCAACAACAATATTGATAATATATCTTATAAAATAAAGACCGTGTCTAGCTTTATATATATATATATATATATATATATATATATATATATATATATATATATATATATATATATCTTTCCGGTTGTGCTCAGCGGCATGCCAAACGTGAACTACATGGTCTCTGGCCATCCCTCAGGTAGGGGAGAGAGAGTAGTTATACCCTGGGAGAGGGGGGGACCCAGAGAGGTACACTCGGAAACCACACGCTCTTTTTGACGAGTCGCGTACACTAATAATAATAATAAATCATAATAATAATAATAATAATAATAATAATAATAATAATAATTCCCTCCATCCATTTTTTGGCAAAGCTTCATTAAGCCAAACTGAGACTGAAAGGAACCAACACAACGGCCGGACTGAATGAGACGGATATCCATTCAGCCATTCATCCACGTCTGAATTTGGAGGCTCTCAAATATCTCATTTCGTGCATAAGGTGGGCCAGGTTTAAAAAAGGACGTGCAGGGAAAAGAAAAAATCTATGTGAACGGAGAGAAATTGCAGGACCATTTTGCTATTAACCTTTTGGTAATGTAAATTTAAAGATAAAATTGCACTTTGATTTTAACTTACGTTAATTCACTAATTTAATTAAATACCGCGATGATATATCAACATACATCATTTCGGTATAATTCTTTCTCGAATTAACGCAATCTATAAAATTTAGTTTCTCAAACCTTCATTTCCTATTCAAAATTTTTCCTCACATTGGAGGTTTCCCCCAAATCAACCATCTCATTTTTATTTCCTCTTCAAAACTCCTTTTAGTCTCTCTCTCTCTCTCTCTCTCTCTCTCTCTCTCTCTCTCAGGGAAATTCCAAGCTTCGGGTTCTTTCATACAATCTTCCTCAAAACATGACCGGCGAAAAAGCTCCATTGAAGCAAAAATACAAGAGAAAAAAAATCCTTGTGAGACCTCCCCAACTCTTCCTGACCCCACCCCCCTTAACCAAAGAAACACCAAGTAAACTATGTCTCAAGAGAGACTCCGTCTATTAACGAATGACCTAATTAAACAGTTTCCGGTCTCCTGTCTGGTTCACTGGCCCCTTCAAACAACCGTTTTGTATTTTCTTCAACATATTTCAAGATAACACGATTATTAAAAATGCTGTGTGCTATTCATGTTGATATATTTACACGATCCAGGATGTTGAAAATCCACACAAGTAAAACTACAAAACAATTAAACACTACCAAATGCATGGCAGTCAAAACACTTCCGTCAAAGAATCACAAACAATTTTGTTTCATTAGTTGATGTCGGCTACCCCCCAAAATTGGGGGAAGTGCCTTGGTATACGCATGTATGTATATATATATAATATATATATATATATATATATATATATATATATATATATATATATATATATATATCCCCACTAACAGGGGGTACCAGGAGGTTAGTTTCAAACTTGCTTCTCCAGACCAATCTTTACATCACAAGCAACAACATAACCACAACTTACTCTCCGGCAGAAAATGGTTGAGAAACAGGAAACCAATTATTGTTCTCTTCAAAAGAAAAAAAAAACAGCACACCCAAAGAGTATGACTCATCAGGGGTTGGGAAGAGGTTACTGTACGGGCCAACTCTTATATTACATCTCTTATCTGCCTCTAAGAGGAACAAAGCAAACACCGCGTATGATAAGGCATGACAGGATTTCCTGATAAAGGCTGCGATAAGGATAATAAAAGCAACAAAAAAGCAAATATGTGACAAACTTCTTCACAGCAAATAGAGCACCAACGCTTACACTTATCCAATTGAGATTCCCGATATGGTAACGTCCCTGACTGGTGAATCCCAGACTTGGGGTTCTAGTCCCGCCTAAACTCGTTAGTTTCTTTGGTCGCTGCAACCTCACCATCCTTGTGACCTAAGAATTATGTGAGCCTATGGGTCTATCTGATTAGTCATCAGCAGCTATTGCCTGACCCTCCTTGGTCCTGGCTTGGGTAGAGAGGGGACTCGGGCACTGGTGAACGCCGGACTGGTGTTCTAGTCCCGCCTAAACTCGTAGTTTCTTTGATCACTGTAACCTCACCATCCTTGTGAGCCTATAGGTCTATCTGCTAAGTCATCAGCAGCCATTGCCTGGCCCTCCTTGGTCCAAGCTTGGGTGGAAAGGGGGCTTGGGCACTGACCATATGTATATATGGTTAATCTCTTGGGTATTGTCCTGCTTGATAGGGTAATGTTACAGTCCCTTTCCTTTGCCGTTCATGAGCGGCCTTTAAAGCCTTCTCCATCATGAGGCTCAATACTACACAGTATTCTAGAAATTTTATTCCAGCTGTTACCAAGTTGTGGAATGATCTTCCTGATCGGGTAGTTGAATCAGTAGAACTTCAAAAGTTCAAAGTTGGAGCAAATGTTTTTATGTTGACCAGGCTGACATGAGTCTTTTTAGTGTTTATATATGACATATCTGTTTTTGACGTTGTTAATAGTTTATATAGGACATATCTGTATTGACGCTGTTACTGTTTTTAGAATATACTGTTAATCTATTCTCATCATTTATTTATTTCCTTATTTCCTTTCCTCACTGGGCTATTTTTCCTTGTTAGAGCCCTTGGGCTTATAGTATATGCTTTTCCAACTAGGGTTGTAGCTTGGCTAGTAATAGTAATAATAATAATAATAATAATAATAATAATAGCTCTATGAACTAAAAGTCAATAATAATAATAATAATAATAATAATAATAATAATAACTCTATGAACTAAAAGTCAACGATATTCTTCAATATTTTTCATTAAATGACCTACGTGACTTCAACTTAATCTACTTAAACCCATTGCATTTACCTACGTATTGAGTAGTGATCATCCCTATATTCCTCTACAGATAAACGTAACTTCAACAGTTTCGGTGTTAATAAAACAAGAAACATTTTCCAACCATGAAAAATTTCCCGCCGGAACAACACAAAACCTCAGCTCACACTCAACCTGCATTGAATAGCCCCTACTCCACCCACAGGACTCACTCCCACAATATTCCTCCCCCAGCGGAAACTGAACTAACGGTGGCCCTCCCCCCGCCTCCAAATCGACATGACTTCCGGTTCCCCCTCCCCACAAGGGTGAAAAAAAAAATCAGAAGACAATTTTCTTAGAATGAATATCAGAAATGGATTCTCATATCTGGTCTGATTATATCCAAGACAAAGTTTGTGGGTTAGTCGTGAGTCCACAGTTTTCTAGAATTATTTCTCTCTCTCTCTCTCTCTCTCTGTCTCTGTCTCTCTCTCTCTCTCTCTCTCTCTCTCTCTCTCTCTCTCTCTCTCTCTCAATGCTTCACCCTACGTATACCCCTTTAATCAGAATAAAAAAGGGCATTGACAAGGTGACCCCCACCATAAACAAGAACAAAACAATCAAATTGTTTGTGTATGTAGTATATATACATAACAGTTCACTTACGCTTGTTTATCCGGTCAATAATAATAACAAAACACGCAAGCAGAGGAAAAATTATAGCCTAGATTGCTTCATGTGAGAAAATAAGAGGCGGGAAAGGACGTGGGGATGTGCCGGGAGAGTATTATAAGAGGTGATAATTTCCATGACACCACCTGCTACTGCTAGACATTTCCTTCAGCTGTTTCTCCCTTTTCGCGAGATTCTGCGAGACTCGGGAACTCTGCACGTAGGTGTTTGTGCTTGAGTGTGTATTATATATATCAAATAAACCTGCGTACTTGACGCATTTATACGTAATATAGGAGGATTCAAAACACTTATAAAAGTAGGAAAAAAAAGTAATGACGATAAAACAACGGAAAAAAAGATGAGAAAGAAAGTAACCCCTGAAATGCTGAGAGACGTTAATAGGTAAAAATTCGATATGAACAAATGTGACCTGGATGAAATTGAATGCTTTTAAAAATAATAGCAAAATGGACCCACAATAAAAGAAGCTAATGGAGACATTATGTCAGAGGAGAATGCAGTTTTGTGCCGATACCGAAGGTTTTTTTTTTTTTTCGTGTGCTTTAGAATGTCTTTAGAATGTCAGAGACAAGTTAAGAAATTACCTCAAAAGTTTGCCTTCATTATTAGTATTATCATATCATTATTATTATTATTATTATTATTATTATTATTATTATTAATTCTAGCTAAGCTACAGTCCTAGTTTGAAAAGTAGAATGTCATAAACCTAAGGACTCCAACAGGGAAAATAGCCCAGAGAGAAAAGGAATTATGGGAATAAATAAACAAGAGAAGTGATAAACAATCAAAATAAAATAGTTCAAGAATAGTAACAACATTAAAATAAATCTTTCAGGTATAAACTATAGATACTTATAACAACCTGTTCTACATAAATATATTCGCTGCTAGTTTGAACTTTTGAAGTTCCACCGATTCAACTGCCTGATTACATCATTCCACAATCTGGTCACTGCTGGAACAAAACTAGAATACTGTGTAATGTTATGCCTTGTGATGGAGAAAGCATGACTATAAGAATTAACTGCATACCTAGTATTACTGTCTTGGAAGATCAGAATGCAATGGACAGTTTAAATTATGGTTGAGAATGATTTTATGAAGGATGTTTTTCAAGAACGAGATATCAAAATGAAGCACCACTTGAAAGTTATAGGAGTGGCTGACTAGATCCCATTAAAAGGCGTAGGTGTTACGATAATGTCATATCCGAAAATATTGCTTTGTTTACTTCACTTGGGAAAGTTTACTAAGTATTATTATTATTATTATTATTATTATTATCATCCTTATTACTAAGCTACAACCCTAGTTGGAAAAGCAAGATGCTGTTAGTCCAAGGACTCCAACAGGGAAAACTAGCCCACTGCGGAAAGGAAATAAAGAAATGAATAAACGCTATGAGAAATAATAAACAATTAAAATAAAATATTTCAAAAACAGTAACACCAAAACAGATATTTCATATATAAACTATAAAAAGACTTATGACAGCCTGCCCAATTACTAAGCTACAACCCTAGTTGGAAAAGCAAGATGCTATGTCCTAGAACCCCAACAGGGAAAACTAGCCCAGTGAGGAAAGGAAATAAACGCTATGAGAAATAATGAACAATTAAAAAAAATGTTTTAAAACAGTAACAACATAAAAACACATATTTCATATATAAACTGTAAAAAGACTTAGGAGTCGACAGCCTGTTCAACATTAAAACATTTGCAGAAATATAAACGGCAGTTGGATTAGTATCGAGGTTATAAGCACGTGTTAATATGAAAAACGTGTCATAACGAGAATAACAACGAGAAAAGTCAGGAGCATTCAATGCATTTACCCAAACAATGCTTTCACACTTAAGATAAGATAAGCAACGTTTTTGGGAAGTTTAAAGGCCACTCATGAATGGCAGAGGCAAGGGACACTGTCATTGCCTTAGAGACAGACCATATCATGATCAGCGCCCAAAGCCCCTCTCCAACCAAGCTAGCACTAAGGAGGGCCAGGCAATAGCTACTGATGACTCAGCTGATAGAACTATAGGCTCCCCTCCCCCCCCCTCATCCTTAGCTCACAAGGATGGTGAGGTTGCAGAGACCAACGGAAGTAACGAGTTTGAGCGGAACTCGAACACCACCCTGGCAATCACCAGGTAAGGACGCTAACACCAGGTCACCACAACCCTTAAGTGTTCACTAAACCATAGTTGCCATGAACAATGGAAAGATATTGGTGAAATTCAAGCTTATCCAAGAACCCTTTCATTTACGATAGCCATGAGACAGGGGTGTTCAATGTTTTAAGTTTATATAGATATATATACTTTAAGGGCCGTTTCCCTGGTCCTAGCTAAAATGGAAACCCTGTGCTCTACCAGACCTACAAGATATGTGTATTCGTAATTATCATGTGCACATAATCGCAGCAATAAGAAAAGAAGTCTTTATAACGTATATTTCGGATGTCTAGTTGGAGCTTGTCAGCCTCATTTTTCTCTTCAAAAAATTAGTTATGGGTGTGAAGTATACTTTACTTCTCAGCCACCCCAAGCCAATCAAAGATGTTAGATTCTATACAGCATGCTGGTATTAGATTGTCCACAGGAGCATTCAGAACTTCACCTATCCAAAGTCTCCTTGGGGCACATGAAAGCTCTAGAACCGACAGTAAATCATCTTGGCTCCAATAACTTGAGAAATCATCTGTAATCATGTCGACACGATTCGTTGGCTGCACGAGGTGTAACAATTCTCTAGATATTTCATCTTGTTTCTCTTCCTCTTCTTATTCTGAAGTTTTTATAGTTCATATATGAAAGATTCATCTTAATGTTATTATTGTTCTTAAACTTCTCTTGTAGTTTATTTCCCTATTTCCTTTCCTCACTGGGCTAATGTCCCTGTTGGAGCCCTTGGGCTCATAGCATCCTGCTTTATTAACTAGGGTTGTAGCTTAGCAAGTAATAATGATAATAATAATACTACTACTAATAATAATAATAATAATAATAATAATAATAAAAATGGTGAGATAAATCACAAAGAGAGTATGGGAAGCCACATGGATGTGGTATGGAATGTTATTTTTTATTCTTATAAGGCGAAATGTCTGATGTTTACTTATGACAGTATAGCCAACTGGCTAAAGACAAAATGTATATGGTTAAGATAAATTGTCCGAAGGATGTACATACTTGAACAGAACACCAGTCAAGGATAAAAAATATAATGTAATATATTATATGGCCGTTGGCATCAGTGTAAACTTATTAAAATTGACTTATTTTTAATCCTATCCCTGCAGAAGGATTCTGAATCAAATCAATTTCACAATCATAAAAAAAAATATCTTAATCGGTATTATTTCGGTAGAGTCCCACCTAGTGCCATTACAGCGTGACAGTAATTTAGAACTTGGGGTTTTTTCGCGAGCGAAGCGAGCTCACAGCTGAGCAAAAACCATCAGACTCTATCGAAGTATTACCGAAATCCAATGGTTTTTGCTCCGCCACGCGCTCGCTTCGCTCGTGAAGAAAAAAAAATCAAGCTCTTATGTGCTGGCAAGTGGTAATGGCGATGGGTGGGACTCAACCAAAATATTATCATTGAAATATAAAATTTCACTTACATTTTTTTTATATACAAAAAGGCACTCTACGTAAATGTACAAAATATAAACATCGTTGGCGGAGGAAAATAACGCTCAAAATGCACAATAGAGTGACAGCAATATGCGAGATTTCAAGGGGCAATGGAATTCCTAAATAGGCAGAAAGAGAATAAGGCCTTATAGGCTTTTTTTTTAACGATAATATGCAACATGTGACCAGATCCTTTCTTATTATTATTATCATTATTATTACTTGCTAAGCTACAGCCCTAGTTGGAAACGCAGGATGATATAAGCCCAGGGGCTGCAACAGGGAAAATAGCCAAGAGAGGAAAGGAAATGAGGAAAAATAAAATATTTTAAGAACACTAGCAACATTAAAATAAATATCTCCTATATAAACTATAAAAACTTTAACAAAACAAGAGAAAGATAAATATAACAGAATAGTGTGACCGATTGTACCCTCAAGCAAGAAAACTCTAACCCAGGACAGTAGAAGATAATGGTACAGAGGCTATGGCACTACCCAAGACTAGAGATCAATGGTTTGATTTTGGAGTTTCCTTCTCCTAGAAGAGCTGCTTACCATAGCTAAAGAGTCTCTTCAACCCTAAGAGGAAAGTGGCCACTGAACAATTACAGTGCAGTTAACCCCTTAGGTGAAGAAGAATTATTTGATAATAACAGTGTTGTCAGGTGTATGAGGACAGAGGAGAATCTGTAAAGAATAGGCCAGACTATTCAGTGTGTCTCTAGGCAAGGGGGAAAATGAACCGTAACCAGAGAGAAGGATCCAATGTAGTATTGTCTGACCAGTCAAAGAACCCCATAACTCTCTAGCGGTAGTATTCCAACGGGTGGCTCGTGCCCTGGCCAACCTATTGCCTAGATCTAAAAACACACTTATGAAAGTCTAAAAGGATAATGAAGTAATAAGTAAGGAAGCACGCTATAATAGCATTAACCACCATAACATTAATAATAACGATAGTAATAGAAAACAATATCTACCTCAAAATCTAATTCACTTCTCTAACTAATTAATCAAAATTTCATTGAAATCCAGCTACAGATTTTGAGACATCATTTGGAGTTTTACCAAAAAAAAAAAAAAAAAAAAAAAAAAAAAAAAAAAAAAAAAAACTATCAAGTGTCACGACGCACCTCACTTGACCGAGATAAACGACTTAACCTACCGGCAGAAGCATCAAATAGCTTTAAATGATAAACCAATTAACAGGTAGATTTTATTAGCTGGGATATTTGGCAAATTAAAACAGTGTCTTTCTCTTACCTGGAGGGATGATACGCAGAAAACTTACAGCGACACGAATGAATAGGAAAGGTACAGGTTGACCTTCAACACTGGAGAAAAAAAAAGAAAATAAAAACGCTATTTCGAAACGTGCTAACTTCTCCATGTAGAGTTTTACGTCTGATTCCACTTTGGCGAATCAATTGGTTTCCCAGGTTCAATCAAATCATTGTTTAAGGTTGCCAAATATATAAAAAAACAGCACTAGGGCCACTATATATATATATATATATATATATATATATATATATATATATATATATATATATATATATATATATATATATAGGACATATCTGTTTTGACGTTGTTACTATTTTAAAATGATTTATTGTTGACGTGTTCTCATCATTTATTTATTTCCTTATTTCCTTTCCTCACTGGGCTATTTTTCCCTATTGGAGCCCTTGGGCTTATAGCATCTGGCTTTTCCAACTGGGGTTGTAGCTTGGCTAGTAATAATAATAATAATAATAATAATAATAATAATACTATATATGTGTGTGTATACACACTATTATATATATATATATATATATATATATATATATATATATATATATATATATATATCCAATATAGGATACATGAAAATACATACCGTATAAATAATTCAAATAACTCTACAGTATAGATATAGACAAGCGAACTCTCGAACAGCCCTTTCCCGCATATTAAACGAGTATATTTTAAGATTACAATACTGAAACTTCATCAATTATCCCCAAAAGGTCAAAACTTTAAACCCAAATTATCTTCCTTTGTGACTTTCGACCCTCAATAGCGATTATTTCTGTACAACAATCTGAATAGAAAATATCTATTTAAAGTAAAAAGTTCTTCTGCCTTGTCTCTGTTGAATATCAATGACAATAGCATGCATTGTGTTGCAAATAAAGAAATACCATTTGAAGTAACTCGCTTATGTAGGTTAATTAAAGTTTCCTATTCATCATTTCAACATCAATGTTTAGTTTAACAATGAGCTTCATAAAATATTGAGGATAGTTTTCACAGTTATAGTTAAAATTATTAATAAAGATTATACCACTAATCTATGCAATTAAATTTGGTTATTTTTAAATTTTTCATTAAGCCTAAATGTGTATATGCATTATTATTATTATATGCTAAGCTACAACCCTAGTTGGAAAAGCAGGATGCTATAAGCCCAGGGGCTCCAACAGGGAAAATAGCCCAGTGAGGAAAGGAAACAAGGAAAAACAAAAAATATTAAGAAGAGTAACATTAAAATAAATATTTCCTATATAAACTATAAAAACTTTAACAAAACTAGAGGAAGAGAAATAAGATAGAATAGTGTGCTGAATGTACCCTTACGCAAAAGAACTCTAACCCAAGCAGTACATAAACATAAATCATGTGGCTGATATTCGTAAATGGGTCAGGAATGACATAGTGATGAAGACTGAAATGATTGACGATGTTAAAGATGTGGTACATTGAAATAATATGGCACTCTCGCCCAAATGAAAGCTGGTTGGGGTCCCAAATGTTGAGAAATTGAATAGCTAACGTACAAAATAAAAAATGAATAAAAAGAATTCGAGATAAAATATGGAGTAAATCTATCTGATGAAAGATGCGTAAAAATGTATGCAAGGGGAAATATGAGCGAGAATTAATACAATACAAAGGCTAATGTTGCATTTATGTCAAGGACGCTAACGAGTTTCTCGTGATGTTTCAGTGCAGGTGTAAGAAACAGCTGTAATGCCATGAAATTCTGATGAACAGTACACGGCAATTACATTGTGGCAGTGAATTGTATATTTTCCCAATGCCATCTTAAAACAAGGATACGGATTGTACAATGATTCAAACATAATAGTTATTACACAGAACTGATCAACATCAATATTCAAAAGACAAATGTTATTAACAAACTCGTATATCTGACAACAATGACCAAGGGTATCGTACCAAACGCAGACATTAGTATGAATGAAACCCTACAAGTGATTCAATAACCTTTAGTCGCCATCCACGTTATAAATGTCACTTGATAGAATTAGGTTTGGCAAAACCTGAGATAGCACGAAGCGAAGCTGCTGTGCTACGAATTCTTAAATGCAGTAAATAGGGTTCTTAATCCATTAAACATTAATAAAAAAAATACATACTCTCTTCGATAAATCCTATGCCACCTGATGAAAAAAAAAATACTGAAAATAGTGGAGGAGTTGATATAGGCCTAAATTACATCGTGTTCTAATCTCTCTTTATGCGAAACCTCTATATTTGATTGTTTTACGCTGCTTTCAATATTGCTACTTTTCCAGTACTTTGGGTGGGATGTATATTTCTCTCTGTACTTAGGATGAGATCTGGCTTAACATGCAAATCGACCATAACCTCTTATACAACAAGGATGTACCACATGTTTACTTTCTTCTGTTTTCTGTTGAATCCACTGCCACCCATCTCGCTCAAAGGAGGCAGTGCCTTGCTTCGTAGAAATACTTTCACAAGGGAAATGTTATCTAACTTGTTGCAGTACAAGCAATAAAAAGAAAAGTATACTTCCTCGGCAACTTTCTTCCTTTGAATTCTGCTTTCCCCAACAGATATAGCTTGACTGGTCGAGAGAGAGAGAGAGAGAGAGAGAGAGAGAGAGAGAGAGAGAGAGAGAGAGAGAGAGAGAGAGAGAGAGAGAGAGATAGTCTTGAAGGTATGATGTCCGAAATTTTTTTTTATGTAGATACAATGCATTGAGAATACAGCTTCACTCGCCCGCCACTTTGGGTTGGTTTGACTATAAGGGCGGTGCAAATACATAGCGAATCGTTAGTAACATCCTTGGTGGTAGTCTTGTTTTTTCCTGAACTTCATTCGCAATTCCCTTTTCCTTGACATATTTCAGTCATTCTAAAAGCAGCCTCCATAGGTTGTACCAGACAATGATCCCAAACCTCATGTAAATGAGCTGAAGGCCTTGGATGATATTTTTCATAACTCTGACCATCCTTTACATTCAGATCTCCCTGGACAATTCTATCCTGTTCGTAATACTAGGCAGGCAGTTAATTCTAATAGCCAGGCCTTCTCCACCATGAGGCTCAATACTACACAGTATTCTAGAAGTTTTATTCCAGCTGTTACCAAGTTGTGGAATGATCTTCCTAATCGGGTAGTTGAATCAGTAGAGCTTCAAAAGTTCAAAGTTGGAGCAAATGTTTTTATGTTGACCAGGCTGACATGACGAGCCCTTGGGCTTATAGCTTCTTGCTTTTCCAACTAGGGTTGTAGCTTGGCTAGTAATAATAATAATAATAATAATAATAATAATAATAAAAGAATTTCAACATCAACCGGAAAAGAAAAGTTACACGATTACATATTTGAAGCAAAAATTACTTCTCATACCATATTTAAAAATTATTGGAACCGACAGGTAATATATGCAAAATTACATTTGAGCAACAACATTTTTGTATGATGCTTTAATGAGACTTTATGTATAAATTCTGATAAAATATAAGCTATTTTCAAAGATTTTTCCATCAATATCCATTTTTTCCGTTTATAGCTTTTGTAACGATCAATAAAGCTCAATATGTACCACTTGGCCTTAGTTTCGTTCCTGTTAACATCTGAAATGTCATTCAGGATGGCAAAAGGAAGCTAGAAAACCATATTTGAAGGGACTCTTTAGCTATGGTAAGCAACTCTTCTAGTAGAAGGGCACTCCAAAATCAAACCATTGTTCTCTACTCTTGGGTAGTGCCATAGCCTCTGTATTATTATTATTATTACTAGCCAAGCTACTACCCTAGTTAGAAAAGCAAGGGCTCCAATAGGGAAAAATAGCTCAGTGAGGAAAGGAAATATATAAATGATGAGAATAAATTAACAATAAATCATTCTAAAAAAAGTAACAACGTCAAAACAGATATGTACCATGGTCTTCAACTGTCTTGGGATGGAGTTCTCTTGCTTGAGGGTACACTCGGGCACACTATTCTATCTTATTTCTCTTCCTCTTGTTTTGTTAAAGTTCTATAGTTCATATAGGAGATATTCATTTTAATGTTACTGTTCTTAAAATATTCCATTTTTTCTTGTTTCCTTTCCTCAATAGACAATTTTCCCAGTGGAGCCTCTGGGCTTATATCATCTTCCTTTTCCAACCAAGATTGTAGCTTAGGAAGTAGTAGTAATAATAATAATAATAGTCCTGGGGGTGCACGGAAACCCCCCCCCCCCCCCCCTCAGATGCTCGACTACATCGTGGTCACTTGGAATAGTGGGCCACGGTCCACTTGATAATCAAACCAGAGAATGCCTGTCGGTTCCATGAAAGTCAAGACTACAGAAATACTGGTTCAAATAATTTGAAACCATCTATAACTGTTCATGTGTCAACACGATTTGCTGGCTGCACAATATGAAGCAATTCTCTTAAATATTTTGGACGTTTGGTTATGATAATTTGATGTGTTATTGTACATATTTTAACTCGATTTTTTTTTTAAAAATTCAGTGCCGTATCAAGACCCTTTGTGGCCCTTCCACTAGACTAAGGTTGCAGAAGGGGCCCTGTCAGGCAAGCTAACCGAATCTAATCAACAATTTATTTGGAAATGGCAATTATAAGAGCATTTTTAAACTGCAGAAACCAATATTGAGCAAATTAGTTAGGTTAATTATGCTTATACAATAGCTTAATTTTATGCTCTCGTAAAAAAGAGCATTAAAATTTTATTACAGGTGAAAGTTTTATGGAATAACATACATATAAAATTTTCAGTAAAATTAACTTTAGCCATATATTTTTTGCCATTAGACATTTTATAATATCATGGATTGTTTGAGGCCATATTGGGTAGTTCACCATTGGCAACATACACAACCCTGTTTGGGTTAAGCCATGAATTATATTACTATTATTTTCATTAAACTATTGTTCAGGTACATTTCATATGGTGTAAGTTTACTTTGATTCAATATTAGATTGACATTTTTTCTGGTATACTACCATTCAAAATAAACAAAAACACACACATATACTATGCACCACACACACACACACACACTATCTATATATATATATATATATATATATATATATATATATATATATATATATATATATATATATATCAACCATTCGTAGTCCACTGCAGAACAAAGGCCTCAGACATAGAGATGCCCAAATGGAGAAGTGGAAAACAAAATAGAGTTTGTTAGTGAAAAAGTTAATTTAGTTAAATATATATAAAATATGTATATATATAAAATATGTATATATATATATATATACTGTATATATATATATATATATATATATATATATATATATATATATATATATATATATATGTGTGTGTGTGTGAGTGTGTGTGTACATACACATTTTCATGATTCCATCACGATCTTAAACAGCAGTCAAACCCCTCTAAAATCCGGTAATCCTAGTTGTAAATAAAAATTGTATTTGTTTATATGACCACACTTTCCATATACTGCCAAATTACGCAAAGCTATTGGTTTCGTTTATTAGTTTTTCATCATTTGAAGCAAGGCGCCATATGGGAAAAAATTTATATTAAAAAAATAAAACTAAAATTATATAAAAAAAAACTGGCCTGGTTTCCTCACTGAACCAAATGGAAGTTCGTGATGCCAGCATAAATTTTATATATATTCAAAATATATACCGAATTAAAAGTGGAGTAACTACTAAAAAAATGTCACTATTTGTGATTATATATTTTATGGACACTTAAGTAATTACTCCTTTTGTACTTTAGTTTATATATATTTTGAATATATATATATATATATATATATATATATATATATATATATATACATATATATATATAAATATGAATAATATATATATATATATATATATATATATATATATATATATATACATATATATATATAAATATGAATATATATATATATATATATATATATATAAATATGAATATATATATATATATATATATATATATATATATATATATATATATATATATATATATAATATATATATATATATGAATATATATATATATATATATATATATATATATATATATATATATATATATATATATATATATCAAATGTACGCTGGCATCACGAACTTCTGTTTGGTTGACCATGTTGACGATGTCAGTTCCAGGTCGTTCAGAGAGGAAACCAGGTTAGTTTTATTCTTATAATCCTATGTTTTTTTTTTTTTTTTTTGTACATAATTCTATCTTGTTTCGCATGTGGCGAATTGCTTTAAATTATAAACAAACTAATACAGGAAAACAATAGCTTTCCATAATTTAGCAGTATATGGAGTGTGTGGTCTTGTAAACATATACCATAAAAAGGCTTTACTCCAATGTTATAACTACCTTCAATATAAAGGGTTAGTAATACTTATATACTTGACTAGTTTTCGTCTGCGAATTGAATAAACTCGAAACTGACTTATCATGCTTTTAACATTTAAACTGTATTATGATCTTAGAGAAAAAGAGAAGAAAGTTGAAAACAGACAAATTCAAAGTAACTTATTAAAGGAATGTCTGAAATTACTCAAGGAGGAGACATAAGCTATTAATATATTGTAGGCTCAATTGGGGGGAATAATGTTATCTTGAAATATCTTCCGCATAGAACCAATACCTCAAATGCATAGGCCTAAATATACAGACCCTTGCAACCAAACATTCATAAGCCTAAGAAAACAATGACCCGCAAAACATTAGCATACGACGAAATTGCAAATCTAGCTTGGTATTCGTGACCGACATTCCAAGGATGCCAAAAACAAACAGTGCAACTTCAAACCAAAACAAATGCTAAAATTACAGAAAATAGGAATTTGCCATATTTGTTACGCTAAGCCTAATCCTATTGATAAAACTATGCATTCCCTATCATACTTTAGCCAACACCACAAGATTTATAAGAATTCACTCTTATCCTTGACAAAAGAATAGGGAATTTACAGGCCACTGCAAAAATTGCACCAATAATACGATACCGCTCACAGGATTTCCTTTGTTGACAGTTGGCCTCTGTACTAGGTGTTTACAGACTAACATTTCTAACATACCATTTGATGCAAGTGGCGTCAAACCTAGTCACATTTCCTTGAAAGAAGAGATAGACCTTATGTCCCTATAACATTATTTATCTAGTTTCCATAATAGCGCAGTTTGGGACCGCAGATTTTGGGGGGCCGAAGGGGAGGAGGGACCTGAGCGATCGATGACTTGACCGCGACCCAACGTCGCCACATATACACAACAGAATGCTTTCTTGATCGCTTTAATAAATCTAATTAAGCTTGATGAAATACACAGTCCTTCGTTCGTTAATGTGAATCTAAAAGGACGTAAATAGACACCCGTCACGTACAGTAAATTGTGTCACGACCCTCCATTCACGACAACCACACCTTCCACCCAGTGGATGGGAAAATCAAAACAAATGTCATAATTGAGAAGAATTTGACTTTTACCTGTTTAATAGCCCTGCCGATTTCATGGATGATGCGATCTTTGACTCCTCCCTTGAGAGCTGCCATTGTCTCATAGCAAAGCCCCTCCCGAGGCGTTGGAGGAGGCGAAAAGAAAAAAAATAATAATTGTCCGGAACTTCACATGGCGAGATTCTCACTCCACAAATGCCACCAGCTGACTGAATTTGTTCGGTGCACGGTGCTGCTGTACGAGAACTTCACATAACTGCAGAACTAAAGCAACTGTCAAAACAAAGAAACGTAATCCCATTGCATCCATGATTGGGTATAAATCATATTTTATGACTAAAGTTATTTATATATGTTTTATTAGACAAAATAATAAGATCAATCTCTCTATAGCTGCTCTTAATTACGATGAATAAGTAACTCTTACGTTTGGCAGGAGAGGCTACCTTCTTCTGTCAGTTTAGGACCACGATTTTCGTTCTCTTCGCCTTATAATTAAACAATCAAAAGTTGCGTAATATATGTTAGGTGTTCCATTGCATTAAAGAGACATATCTTTTCTGTATATTCACTTACCATTATATCCAGATACTGACGATGTCACATTTCTTTAAACTGGTGTAATTAGTCATCTTCATTAGACTGCAAATCCGTCGCGTTAGGCCTACACATTTCCGTAGTTATATTTCTTTCTTAAAGGTTATGTATTTTGTTTTTGCATCTCGTTAGTAGCAATCCACTTTGCTGTTATTTTCTTCCCTGTTAAAGAAAGCTGACATTGGTGTGTAGGGTCGTTCTTTGTTTTGAGAGAGAGAGAGAGAGAGAGAGAGAGAGAGAGAGAGAGAGAGAGAGAGAGAGAGAGAGAGATTCACTACTTGCCCTGACGGTATATAACTGCTTGTTTGTGTGCACAAAAAGGGAAATAAATATACGAAATCGTAAGGAAACATCTGAATATTTCATTTCAGTCACAACGAAACAGTAAGGTAGTCACGCACAGTCACAAACGGTAATCAATATACTGTATATTTAGGTGATAGAGACCAGGTATACCCTATAGCTACTATTTTATCATAACATTTTCTTATGATAGCAGTTTTAATGTTATTACTGTTACCTGATCTCGCTCAAAGTACAGGTTTCTTCAGTGAAAATAACTATTATCTTGAAAAGAATATAGTACAGTCTACAGAAAGATGAGGTACATAAAAACCCAGGGAGTTTCAAAATTCCAGATATGCGAAAACTAATTAATGGGGGATTTTATTTTTAATCTCTTCGGGATTACTTATCTTTTCAGCAAAAGAAAAAAAATCCGTATTTGCGTAACTATTATTATCATCATCTACGCCTATTGACGCAAAAGGGCCTCGGTTAGATTTCGCCAGTCGTCTCTAGCTTGAGCTTCAAATACAATAATTCTCCACTCATCATCTCCCACTTCACAGATCTCAGCCATGTAGGCCTTGATCTTCTAACTCTTCTAGTGGTTTGTGGAGCCCAGTTGAATATTTGGTGAACCAATCTCTCTTGGGGTGTGCGAAGAGCATGAACAAATCATCTCCATCTACCACTCATCTTGCCCGCATATGGCACTCGAGTAATCTCTTACAGTTTCATTTCTAGTCTTGTCCTGCCATTTAACTCCAATATTCTTTTGAGGGCTTTGTTCTCAAATCTGCTAGAGCTGTTTGAGATAGTTTCATTGCCATAACAAGACTCATGGCCATACAGTAACACATATCTCACTAAACTAGTAGTATGATTTTTTATGTACCATGGTCTGTTACTGTCTTGGGGTAGAGTTCTCTTGCTTGAGGATACACTCGGGCACACTATTCTATCTTATTTATCATCCTCTTGGTTTTTTCTTTTCTTATATGAAAGATTCATTTAAATGTTGTTAATGTTCTTAAAAAAACTTATTTTAATTGTTAATTACCTCTCTTGTAGTTTCCTTATTTCCTTTCCTCACTGGGCTATTTCCCCTATTGGAGCCCTTGGGCATATAGCATTCCTACTTTTATAACTAGGGTTGTAGCTTAGTATAGCAAGTAATAATGTTGATGATGATTTCAGGCGATTCGATTTCCAAATTTTTACTTAACCGAGCTTGAATTATGAAAATAAATTGGTCAATACTACGAGAAGATGCTGTGCGGGTTAACATTTGATATCACGAAACCTGGGACCCCTTAAAAAAAAAAAGAATCAGTCATTAATTATTTCATTTCATAAATCCTTTCGGAGAAATATACAGTCGCGCTTTTATCAATTCTGAAGAACATTTCAGGCGAGTTTCCATCTCGTTCTAGTCATTATCATTATAACTGAAGCAATATAACCAACAACTGCTATAATTATAATAATGCAAATAATCCATTTCACGTTCCAACTACAAGGTCCATTGAGGATGAATAATAAATGCAAAAAAATATCTACGTCACTTGTCAGTACCACGGCCTATTATTATTATTATTATTTAAGCTACAACCCTAGTTGGAAAAGCAGGATGCTATACGTCCAAGGAAAACATCCATGTCACTTGTTGTTACCAAGGTATATTATTTTTATTATTATTATTAGTTAAGCTTAAACCCTAATTAGAAATGCAGGATACTATAAGTCTAAGGGCCCCAACAAGGAAAATAGCCCAGCGAGGAAAGAAAATAAGGAAACATATAATAGTGTACCCGAGTGTTCACTCAAGCATGAGAACTCTACCCATGACGCACAAAACATCATGGCAGAGAGGCTATGGCACTACCCATGCTAGAGAACAATTGTTTGATTTTGGAGTGTCCTAAAAGAGCTGCTTACCATAGCTAAAGAGTCTCTTCTCCCTAAACAAGTGGAAAATAACCATTGAATAATTACATTGCAGTAGTTAACACCCTGAGTGGAGACAAAATTTGAGTTACCGGTGCCTTAGGTGTACAGTATGAGGACAGAGGTGAATGTGTTAAGAATAGCCCAAACTATTCTGTGTATGTATAGGGCGTGTAAGGAAAGGAAGAAAATTACCCATAACCAGAGAGTGATCCAAAGCAGTACTATCTGTCCAGTCAACTCAATAACTCTCTCGCAGTAGTATGTTAACGGGTGACTGGTGCCTTACATTGGCCAACCTACTACCAAGACTGATAATTAAAATCTCCTCATAAGTAATGTACATGCTGACTACCTGAAATATCTTTTACTTCTATTTTGCATGTACAGTTGGGAGCAGGAATTCCTGGCACATCTCGCTGTGCATGGCGAGTTCTTGTGTTTAGCCCCGGGCATCACCAGCGTCCATCTCTACTTACTCTGACTGTTTAGTTACTTGCTATGCAGCAAGGGTGCAACAGGGTAGGCTACACTTCCTCAGAGCGAGGTGTGTCCGCAGTTCCAAGGTCCAAGTGAAGTTCTTGCATATTGCAAAATCTGTTCTCACAATTTCAGAATATTACACATTGCTTATCGACACATTTGTTATTATTAATGATAGCTTTTCAAAATATTGTTGTCCTCATCGCTCAACACAGCTTTTAGAATACTGTTTTCCTCTACAACTGTTCTAATTGAAATTATTCTTACCATTCAGGCAGTCCATCTCAAATATCCACACCTTAATTCTATAAGAGAGATTAAGTTTGTCTCTTTATACTATACATTAGTTTTCATACATTTTTCTATTCTACATTAGAGAGGAGAGGTCCCCTTTTCGGTTTCATTTGTTTGATGTCGACTACCCCCCAAATTGGGGGAAATGCCTTGGTATATGTATGTATGTATGTACATTATTTGGTGAGCCATCACTTCCCTTGCTTACCTATGTATTAATATACTGCAGTAAGCAATGCAAGACAACCACTAATACAGAATTATTATCATCACCATGTTATCTACATCCGTAGTTGGAAAAGCAGGATGCTATATACCCAAGGGCTCTAACAGGAAAAAATAGCCGAGTGAGGGAAGGAAATGAGCAAATAAACGATAAGAGAAAAAATGAACAATTAAAATTAAATATTCTAAGAGTAACAACATCAAAACATTCGCTGCAAGTTCGAACCTTTGAAGTTCTACCGATTTAACTACCTAATTAGGAAGATCATTCCACAACTTGGTCATAGATGGAATAAAACTTTTAGAATACTGTGTACTATTGAGCCTCATGATGGAGAAGGTCTGACAATTAAAATTAACTGCATGCCTAGTATTACGAACAGGATGGTATTGTCCGGGAAGATCTGAATGTAAAAGTTGGTCAAAATTATGAAATATCTTATGCAACATGCATAACGAACCAACTGAACAATGGTGTCAGAGACTAATATCTAGATCAGGAATATGAAATTTAATAGACCAAAGTTTTTGTTCAACAAATTAAGATGAGAATCAGCAGCTAAAGACCAGACTGGAGAACAATACTTGAAACAAGGTGGAATGGAAGAATTAACACACTTTTAGAGAATAGGTTGGTTACCGAAAATATTAGAAGACCTACGCAATAAGGCAAATTTCTGTGCAATTGAAGAAGACACAGACCTGTGTGTTTCTCAAAAGTAAACGCTGTTGTGAATCACTCCTAAAATTTTAAAAGTCAAAGTTAAAATTACATTATCAATGCCGAGATCTGGATGTTAAAGGAGCACCTGTCCTTGCCCTACGTACAATCATACTCCGAGTTTTGTTAGGATTCAACTTCATGCCCAATAATTTACTCCCTGCACCATTATTAGGTAGATCTCTATTAAGGGATTCAGCGACCCCAGATCTACATTCAGATGGAATTGAAACAAAGTGTTGCATCATCTGCATATGCAACAAGCTTGTTTTCCATGCCAAACCACATCATGTGTGTATAGCATGAAAAGTGATCGACCAAGAACACTGCCCTGCGGTACACCAGATGTCACATTCCAATACTCACTGTGGTGCCCATCAACAACTCTACAATCTATTACTTAAATAGATCTACCAATTACTGTCAAAACTTTTGTTTAACCCTCTGTTTTCTCATTTCAATGCAAATATTCATGAATATACAACTTATTAATCAATACTGTAGAGTCTACACCTGCAATGACACAACGCACTAATATTTCTTTTAATTTCAAAATCTTAAAATTTCCACTCTTGATCAGACTTCAACTATGACATCATAAACCACCTTGTAATTACAGAAAAATTTATGCTAAAGACTAATGAGATTTTTAATAGACACCCTCTCATTTAAAACTCTAATCTTTGTTAATAAACTGTACTGCCATAAATTTTACATCCCATTCCCTTGAAAAATTGGTATATAACACCGAAACCCTATCAATTATACGATACTGTAATATCTCTTTCTATCTCATGTAAATTTGTAATTTCCTTGACTTTTATTCATAATAGAAAAAAATATATTTTTCATACCTTTCACCTGAGCACTCATCAATCTCCGTCTAAACAGTCAATCTTTGTAGTCTTTTTTTTAAACTATTCATAGACCTTAGTATAGTTTATGGGTATACTAAGCAATTCTATGTTCTTATAGTAATTATTGGCCAATGATCTTACCATCTATTGTTTTGGGGTGTTACAATAATGATATGCACCACTCGGGCAAAGTGGCTACATCATATTTCAGAGGCGGAACAAAAATTAAATGGTTATATACTTTGATATAAAATTCCTTTTAATTGATCTTAGGTACTTTAGCTGATGAAGCACACATGGATTTAAACAATTTGGCGAGAAGGGCAACACTAGGGACTGGGAGGCTATTCAACCATCATGAACCACTGGGGGAAATACCCGGAGTTGCAGTATGAAGAAAAAGTTTTAAGAGGCTGGACTGTAACAGAGGTAGAGTAGAAGGTTAAAAAGCTAGTGTGGCAGGAGCCAAAAGGACACTGCAAAGAACTTAAGTAATGCATGCCTACAATGCACTGCTATAGGTGTGATGATGGCACTAACTTCCCTACATGGTAAACCAGACTTAGAAAGCCCACATTGAAAATAAAAATGTATTGTACTTGAGAGAAAATTCCAATTCTTAAGATTGGATTTTTAATTGGATTCACAATTTTAGGCTATATAGCTACAGTATATCATTATCATTATTAGCTAAGCTACAGCCCCAGTTGGAAAAGCAAAATTCTATAAGCCCAAAGGCTCCAATAGGGAAAAATAGTGCAGTGATGAAAGGAAATAAATAAACAATATAGGAAAAATTAACGATGAAATATTTTAAAACCAGTAACATCAAAACATATGTCATATATAAACTATAAAAAGACTCAGGTCAGCCTGTTCAACATAAAAGCATTTGCTGCGACTTTAAAACTTTTGAAGTTCTAACAATTTAACTATAGTACGCGATTAGGAACATCATTCCACAACTTCATCACAGCTGGAATAAAACTTCTACAATACCATGTAGCATTGAGCCTCATGATGGAGAAGGCCTGGCTATTAGAATTAACTGCAAGCCTAGCATTACGAACAGGATGGAACAGTTCAGGAAGACCTGAATGTAAAGGATGATCAGAATCAAGAAAAATCTTCTGCAACATGCATAACGAAATAATTGAACGACTGTGCCAGAGATTAATATCTTGATCAGTAATAAGAAATTTAATAGATCGTAAGTTCCTGCCGAACAAATTAAGATGAGAATCAGCAGCTGAAGACCAAACAGGAGAACAATACTTGAAGCAAGGTAGACTGAAAGAATTAAAACACTTCTTCAGAATAGATTGATCACCGAAATCCTCAAAAAGAGTTTCTCAATAAGCCAATCTTTTCTGCAATTGAAGAAGACACAGAACTAATGTGTTTCTCAAAAGTAAATTTGCTGTCGAGAATCACATTCTAAATTTTTAGAGTAAAAGAAACTATCAATGCTGAGCTCTGGATTTTGAGGAGCCATTGTCCTTTATCTAGTTACAATCATACTTTTTTTGTTTTGTTAGGACTCATATTTATGGCCTATAATTTGCACCATGCACTAATTCTATTTTAGTCAGATCTCTATTAAGGGATTCAGCAATCAGAGTTCTATACTCAGTAGGAATTAATGCAGAGTAGCATCACCTGCATACGCAACAAGCTTGTTTTCTAGACCAAACCACTTGTGTGTATATAGTATGAAAAGTAATGGGCCAAAAACACTACCCTGTGGGAGACCAGATCACATTTCTATATACAATACCATGCTTTTCAACTACTTGACTGGATTAAAACACACCAGGCTAATATATCTAAACTTCATAACGACCTTGGATGTTTCCCCATTCAGGAATACAAAATTGCAAGACATATGTACTCATTTCACATTCTCTAATAGTTCATCACAGCCAGCAACAGCAATTCGAGGCTCCTCGGTAGAAAATGAAAACAGCGCTCGCCTAGAAACATTATTGAGAATCTAAAGGCATACATGACCAACTAACGTAAACATGTTTCAAGGAGAAACCTTGATGCTCCAGCTGCAAGGAGCTGTATATTTCCATTAGTTATTGTCATGGGCCTCGGTGAAACAACTATCCACAGAGCTTACAGTACTTAATCCTTAATGAAACACATTTGTCCTTGACAGTAGCCACTGTTTATGCGCATTTGATTAGTTGTAACTTGATACCTTCCGATATATTCCTCATTGACATTGTGTATCTTACAGCGATTAGGGACATCATGATGTACCCAAACAACTGGACAGAATTTACTAGGAACATTTTTTTACCTACTTCCCTATTATAACAAGGGATCAGGGCATTAAACTAGATGATTTTTCTCTGCGCCACAGGTTGCCACTTTTTATGAATAAATAGATTTATGCTTTCCTTGCTCGAAGCTCTAGATGTGATCAATCAAACCAATGTCATCAACCACACCGGTATCCTTGTAGCAGTTGATATGTTTTATCAAAATGACATTTCTACCTTGCATTTTACTGATGGAATTTAAGACATATTGCCAGCTTGTTATAAGTGCAACGGGTTAACTACCGCAAAAAGGCTTCGTGAAGCTAATTAAAAAGTTGAACAAATAAATGGTTGAAAAGAAGTCAAATGGAGAACTAGAACCTTTAGGGAAGACAATGAACAACACTAGCATTATGCTGGAATTAAGGATGGGGATAAGCATTTCTTACAATGTAGTTCTTTAATCCCATGATTTTTCCAAAGTTGAAAAACTTTATACAAGATCATAAGTTTTCATTCAACAAGACATATTAATACTAATACTGTATTGCGCTATACATTGGAAGATGTTTCACATTAATGAACACCCAAACTTAAATTCCAAACAAATAAATGACAATGATTTTATGGGTATCAGCCAGCCTCAACATTCCCAAAATATTCAGATAACAGGACTGTTAAACCAGAACTTTCTAATTTGAATATTCTGCTAAAGAATCAAAAAAGGAACTAATCTTTCTCACAACTTCGGAATTACCTTAACCCTCTGTGGTGAATACTGTATTTAAAGACTCAAAACTTGTCAAATACCAAACACAGTATGCAAGATCTATCAAAACTGCTTCCCGGCTACTACAATAGGACAACACGGCCATTTGGAGGCTACTGCTATCGGATTGAAAAATGAAGAAAAAACCAGAAAAACTCGAAAAGGTTCTTAAAAGTCCACTTCCAGTATAGAATGCTCCTTTATTGAACATTTCACACTCACACCGAGTAATGCAAAACCAGATGACATATACTCTCAGCAGTCTAACTCCTTCACACTCACACTTCACCAATTTGTACATATTAAGAGTCACATTGATATAAAATAATATTATCAGTATTACAATAAACCTCTCAGGGATCCAACAGACAGGACAAGACAAGGGGCGGTACACTCCGCTTCTCACAACCAGCCACTCGATTTTTACTACTCATATTAGTTACCGCAACAGCAGCCTACAGATACAACTCGCATTGAACACAAGTCCGTCAACTATACCACACTAATGAAGTGTTCGTACATTTTCAAGGAGTGAGCCTGCCTTGGTATTCTATATACATCACTTATTTATAAAGCGCACAATTGTCGCATCTTGCAGAGGACTTTGCATGAGCAACACTAAAGTGGGGGTAAGACGCTGTGGATGGCTAATACCAGGGGCAGTGATAACCCTAATGAAAGGCTTTGCTAAGTCTATTATACAGTATTATTTATAGAAAAAAATTATCCTGCTATATTCAGTGATAAAAACTTGACATTAGCTATCCCCAGCATTCACCATAGTAACATAAAATGCTATGTCCACCTGCACTATTTATTTGTTTAAAATATGTACAGCCCTTTGTAGCAAGATGTTGGAATAACCTGTGCGACAAGAGAACTATGAACATTCCTAATGAGAACTAAAAAAAATATGAAAAGAAAAACAATGGCCATTAAACATGGGCATTATATAAAATATTCAACAATGACCTCCTAACAAGGAACCGCAAAACAGTATGATCTCATGGACTTGCTAAGCCTTCAAGTTGTATGTACAAAGAATGTTCATAGTGGTAAAAAGACTTCATTTCATGAAAAAAAAGCTTAGTTGAATGCCTCTTCTGAAATCACCACAAAGTCCCTACCTGTGCATGGTCAAATAGGGTCAATTTAAAATACAGTACTGTATACATCATTTACACTTTAGTGATATAACAGAGTATCTATTCTAATACTTTGTGCTCCTGATAAAAAAATAGCGAAATAATTTTAAAATTATTCTACAATAACCTTGCACAGGAAAGGAGTTAAGTGTTGTATTACAAAGCTTACAAAACTGTCTGGGTTGATATATAAAGCACAATTTTATATTCATTAGGGTTTCATCCGGACTTTTCACAGAAGTGAACAACAGTTAACGAGATCCATCAAGTTATAAAGAACAAGTGAAAAGTGACATGAATATAAAACTGTGGCATAAGCCCAACCTGGCCAGCAATTTATGTACAGTGGCCCATGATCTGGCTGTAAATGAAAAAACAATCATAGTTGTTAGGCGAATTCATGCCCCACCCCCCCAAAATAAAGCCTAAATCTCCAATTTAACTCTCTCTTTTCAAGAGATCATTTCACTGGTATAAAACTAGTTTTCTGTACGAAATTTACCTTCATATTCCTATTCAGTAAGAGGAACATGTATATATGATACAATTTGGTTTCAACTTCTGCCATATACAGTTTTAATACCTATTAAAACGTCTCTCAAATAAAACAAGAGCACATCATCTGAACAACTCCCAAAGTAAACTCTTGCCACAGTAAACAACGTAATAAAATCTTCGGGTCAAAATCAATAAAAAATATATATAGCTATACCAAAGGATTAAACGGCAAAAATACCACTAAACTTGATCTGAAAATACATAACACTGATATAAACTGGCACTCATTGATTGCAACAATTAAAAAATTTCTTTGTGACAGTTTTCTATCAAAAGATAAAGCTACTCGAGAAAATCAAAGTCAACAATCTAAATGCGATAGCGCTATATCAAGAGGCTTTCACATGTACTATATATATTTCGTGAATATATTTTTGCAATGCATGACTGTCAGTTCCTATAAATAAAAGCTCACTATTACAGGAGTTTACCGTTGTTCATGGTAATTAATTATACAAATGCTCCCTATTATCACAAATTGGAACAAAGGGAAGTTTAAGAGGCATTTTGAAGCATGTACCTAGACCACTAACCTAAGGTGACTAAAGAGAAGAGAAGCGAAGAGAAGAGAAGAGAAGAGAAGAGAAGAGAGAGAGAGAGAGAGAGAGAGAGAGAGAGAGAGAGAGAGAGAGAGAGAGAGAGAGAAATATCAACAAAAAATAAGAAATAAAATTGGAATACTTAAATTAATTTACAGTATTTCCCATGTAAAGCACCACATTTAAAATGAAAAGGGCTCCCTTCCTGTTATTAAAATAAGGGAGGAAGGGGGAAATAGAAAAAAAATTAAGCAACAACCCCCCCCCAAAAAAAAACAACTATCATAAAAAAATAATTGACATAGGTTATATACATATATTATCAATATAAAGACACGATTTGGTACAAAACGTAGCAGCTGAGAGTTACTGCTTTCGTCTTCTTGCTTTCTTTACTACACGGCCACTTGGAGGGGCTGGCGCTGCATATGGATTTTCCGCGCTGAAATGGAATGAAAAAAAATTCATAGTATTCCATCTGAAACAATCTAATGCACCATATAATTTTTTTGCTACTTTTAGTTAATTACAAAAGTTTTGATACTTTAATCCTTTTACCCCCAAAAGGACGTACTGGTAAGTTTTCACATAACTCATCCCTTTACCCCCTGGGCGCACTGGTACGTCCTTGCAAAAAATTACTATTTACATTTTTTTTTTGCATATTTTTGATAACTTTTTGAGAAACTTCAGGCATTTTCCAAATGAATGAGACCAACCTGACCTCTCTATGACAAAAATTGAGGCTGTTAGAACAATTTAAAAAATATATATAACAAAATGTGCTTGAAAAAAACCCCTGGGGGTTAAGGGTTGGAAAGTTCCAAATAGCCTGGGGGTAAAAGGGTTAAATTTTTTAGAAAGGCTAGTATTGTACAATAAAATATGAAGAGCATACGGCTTTGTCAAATTGGAGTATTCAAATATTGTACATTATCAATATTTCCTAAATTTAAGGTAATTAGAATGTAAATGTAATTCTCAGTTTTTGGGGCGATTCAACTACAATTCAAAGGCATCTAATTACTGTGACCAATGCAATGTACTTGTTACTCCATTGGGAACTATCAACTTTGTAGAAGTCTGTTTTGTGTTATGTGCATTTTCAAACTGCAAAAGTACCCGGTATTTCCGAGGTTTATTACTTTATCATCTTACTATCATACCTTCATAAACGTAAGTAGAGAGGTGCAACTTTATACTATATATATTCTATATATATATATATATAAAAAACTTCAAAACAGGTCTGGACTTACCCAAACGTGGGGGTTTCTACAGGCGTACCTCCAGTACCAAACTGAAATATTCTAGTGGAAGCATCCCCTGGTTTCTGAAAATATAGTTCTTAATTAGACATTTTGTTCAAACTCTGTAAGTGGTTACTAAATTATCAATGATCTCCAATAAAACAAAACAATCCGATACAACATATATTTGACCAATTTTCAATTTAGGAAGGGTAAGAAGTTGCAGGTTCATGATTTGACAAGTGTTTCTTAGAACCAAGAATGCATTTGGAAGAAGTTTATTTTATTGTCAAAGTATTTTCTGCACACTAGGATACACCTCTTCAACTTTTCATAAAAATCAGATTAAAGCTTATATAGATTTTCTTTCTCTGGAAACAACTTAACATACAAAAGAACCTGTGAAGGTTCTTATCTATTTTCAAAACACATTTTGATGACCAATTTGAATTGTTTACAACCTCCTACCATGGCCAACCAGAATTTCTAGAGAAAGATGTTATCTAACCATATCCTACTTGCTTGTGGAAAATTTTATCAGAAGACAATCATTGTAATCTTCATGGCCTCAACGGCCAAAGATGCTATTATTATTATTATTAGCCAAGCTACAACCCTAGTTGGAAAAGCAAGATGCTATAAGCCCAAGGGCTCCAATAGGGAAAAATAGCCCAGTGAGGAAAGGAAATAAGGAAATAATTAAATGATGAGAACAAATTAACAATAAATAATTCTAAAAACAGTAACGTCAAAATAGATACATCATATATAAACTATTAACGTCAAAAACAGATATTTCATATACAGTATAAACTATAAAGACTAATGTCAGCCTGGTCAATATAAAAACATTTGCTCCAACTTTAAACTTTTGAAGTTCTACTGATTCAACTACCTGATTAGGAAGATCATTCCACAACTTGGTAACAGCTAAACTGATAATGCTTATGACTCAAATTGGTAACATAAAGGAATTCTCACAGAAACCTTTCGTTATTCATCGTGGCAGACAACCGCAGAGCTTGACACTAAATGATCAAGGAAGAAGTTTTTCTGACGATACCTTGAAGCAGAGGACAAAGAACCTGTGTCAAGTAATCCTGAATGCAATAAAATTTATGAAAGTTATAACCTGCTAGGTTTGAGGTGATAAGGTAATCCACCAGACAAGCATAGCAACTTGAGGTTCTTATGCCTTCATACCAGTGGGATGTCTTTTCCTACAGGCAAGAATGTCACACAAGGAAGACAGATTTCAACTAGGAACCAGTATGAATATAAGACCCAGTCTAAACCTTTTAGAAAGAATGCCTTCACTTGTCTTTCCTATGTTGCCTATTCATCATGTCCTTAAGAGATTCTGCCAAGCAAACAATGCCCCAAGATGGAAAAAAAATTTACAATGAAATACATTTGAAAAAACTAGAACAATAGAATTCCTGTCAAGGGTAATGAATAGTCAATGTTGACAACAGGTGATGAAGCAACTTCCTCTAATAACAGCAAAAATTATAGAAAATTATGGTTAAAAAATTATTCCAAAGGTTTTGCTAAAGCGTAATATCTCCTGACGCAGGATGCTTGTAATATCATCTCTCTTTTTTAGCATGCAGCAATAAAAATGAATAAAGAATCACTAGAAGGGAGTTAGACAAGATCCTGATAACTGAATCAAGGTAAACTCAACAGCAGCACCTGACTTTCTACAGTTATAACAGCAGCAATGATCTAAACATACAAATGATAATCAATGCAAAATGGAAGCAGATCATCTGAAGTGATGTGCCAATTCTTGAATTAGTAGAGAGGCAACTATGGTCTGCTAGGCTTTAAATCTACTCTCTGAGGATGATAGAACTAGTCCATCCTACATGAAAAACACAGTAACTTTCCCAAATTCATAAATACTCACTACTAATTTCTATACTATTTCTACCTCTCATCATTCAAAGTAAGCGAACTACTGGTTACGTCATAAGAAAAATAAATCCCTTTACATTTGAACAGATTGGCTTCAACAAATCACAACTCCCATGAATGTAAATAACTTCTAATTCTAATTTTATTAGATACACCACTTATTAAATCAAGCTATCAGATACCTATATAAACCTTAATATTTAAACAGGTTTGCTTCACAACTCAATAACTCCCATGACTGTCTAGCAAAATTCTCAAGCTGTGAGTATTAATTACATTGATTAACCTGCAGACTTTATGAAGCCAGGCTACCACAACACCTATAACTTGCACAGTACCTTTGAATATTTCCAAAATTACTTCTGAATTCTAAAACCAAACTTTGTCAAATTATATAAGCATATAAATCATTATAATGAATTTCCTTCAAAACATTGCACCACTTAGTCATCTTTATTTAGAAACTATCAAAAGGGAGCAGCAACCAACATCTTACACACTGCAACCATATTGTGCCAACAATTATTTTTCTCCCTTTTCATAAATACCCATATACAAAAACTATTAATACTGATACAATGTAAATTACACCGACTCTTAAATGCATTTATGACCTAAAAAATTGGTTGTACTAATGTTCAAGAAAGTTATCCGAATATATATGTCATACTGTACTGAGCAATTGTGAAATTACACAGCAGGCTATTACTTTACTTCCCTTGTTAATGCACCCTGGGGCATACGAAGGTTCTTTAGGAGGGAACTTTAGCTATTTGTCCCACGAGCTGCATTGCTTACTGCTATTTATTCTTTAATTGCTATTATTGTTTATATATGACATATCTGTTTTTGACGTTGTTAATAATTTATATAGGACATATCTGTTTTGACGTTGTTAATAGTTTATATAGGACATATCTGTTTTGACGCTGTTACTGTTTTTAGAATGATATATTGTTAATTCATTCTCATCATTTATTTATTTCCTTATTTCCTTTCTTCACTGGGCTATTTTTCCCTATTGGAGCCCTTGGGCTTATAGCATCTTGCTTTTCCAACTATTTTGTTAATCACAGCATACTAAGAAACTTTCAAATAAAACAAAATCAGTACAGTACTTTCATAGAAAAGTCCAATGCCTCAATAATAGCAAAACCTAATTAACCCTTTTACCCCCAAGCTATTTGGAACTTTCCAACCCTTAACCACCAGGTATTTTTTTTCCAAGCACATTTTGCAATATAATTTTTTAAATTGCTCTAACAGCCTTAGTTTTTGTCATAGAGAGGTCAGGTTGGTCTCATTCTTTTGGAAAATGCCTGAAGTTTCTCATAAAATTATCAAAAATATGCAAAAAAAAATTTATAGCAGTTCTTTGCAAGGACGTACCAGTACGTCCATGGGGGTAAAGAGATGAGTTTTGTGAAACGTACCAGTATGTCCATTGGGGGGTAAAAGGGTTAAAGACTTTCTATATATTGATCATATTAAGTCTCAAACCAAATCATTCTAATAATTCAACAAACCCATTCACATTCACTAATATAATTTTATGAATTAGTTGGATAAAACAACTGTATCACATAGCTAGGCTCTAACAGGGGTTACATAAGGCATTTATTCGTACTATAATTAGCAATGTAATCAATCATGAGTCTTTTTATAGTTTATATGTGATAAATCTGTTTTTGACGTTGTTAATAGTTTATATAGGACATATCTGTTTTGACATTGTTACTGTTTTTGGAATGATTTATTGTTAATTTATTAACATCATTTATTTATTTCCTTATTTCCTTTCCTCACTGGGCTATTTTTCCCTATTGGAGCCCTTGGGCCTATAGCATCTTGCTTTTCCAACTAGGGTTGTAGCTTGGCTAGTAATAATAATAACAACAATAATAATAATAATAGAATGTCTCAAGTTTTTGGGAAGACTAGTAAAGGTATATATAAGATAAAAAAATAAAACGACTTAAATCATATACAGTTTAGTTATAGCTATTCATTGAATATGGAAAAAGCCTGAGATAACCTGAAGCTTGTATGACAAAAATAACTTTAAAAAATACCCTTCCTCCACTAACCTAAACGCACAAAGACAGGAATCCTTGAATTTCAGTTTTAGTACTTTTAATATTTCAAGCTTAATTCAAATTGGATTTATGAATTTGCGTAATGCAGCTCAGAACTGGGGCCTGTGTGGACCCTCAACACTCAAATGAGGGAAATTCTACAGTTAGAATAAATAGGAAAAGTTGATAGATGCTGGATTGGAGAAAAAAAAAAAAAGTGGGAACGGAGGTAAGTAGGACATGAGGTAAGAGAGAAGTTGGGGGCTGAAGGAATGCTGCTAAGATCCTCATGTAATGGCTATAGGCACCAAGTAAGGTGCATTGACAGTACTAATTCCCTACAATGTCAGCGATCCATCCTTCAGTCACAGACACTTTGAATGCCTGATTTAGGTAGGGGACATAAGTCACACAAGACAGATAGAGTTTTGTTGTGAGGCAGGGGTATGAAAAACAACCGAAGGACGTCACTGAATCCCAATGTGGTATGGCCCTTCCTCACAATCCCCACTAAAGCCATGAGGAAGAATAACTTCAATGTTATCAAGGGCTCATACCGTGGGCAGAGCACAGTTTTGCACCAATGTATCCATGTTATAACTAGGTGGTCAGAGCGTACATTTTGAGCAAACTTTCTTTTTGAGTTTAGTCAAACCAATCTATAATGGCAGTTCCATCATTAATCCTTCAAGACCACAAATAAACACTATTTTCTTTAATTACAAAGGCAGAGTGAGAGTGGGGCTGAGACAGGGATGTGTGATGTCGCCGTGGTTGTTTAACTTGTATGATGATGGAGTGGTGAGAGAGGTGAATGCTTGAGTGCTTGGACGAGGATTAAAACTGGTAGACGAGAATGACCTTGAATGGGAGGTAAATAAGCTGTTGTTTGCGGATGATACTGTACTGGTTGCAGACACAGAAGAGAAGCTTGGACGATTAGTGACAGAATTTGGAAGAATGTGTGAGAGAAGGAAGTTGAGAGTTAATGTGGGTAAGAGTAAGGTTATGAGATGTACGAGAAGGGAAGGTGGTGCAAGGTTGAATGTCATGGTGAATGGAGAGTTACTTGAGGAGGTGGATCAGTTCAAGTACTTGGGGTCTGTTGTTGCAGCAAATGGTGGAGTGGAAGCAGATGTACGTCAGAGTGTGAATGAAGGTTGCAAAGTGTTGGGGGCAGTTAAGGGAGTAGTAAAAAATAGAGGGTTGGGCATGAATGTAAAGAGAGTTCTATATGAGAAAGTGATTGTACCAACTGTGATGTATGGATCGGAGTTGTGGGGAATGAAAGTGATGGAGAGACAGAAATTGAATGTGTTTGAGATGAAGTGTCTAAGGAGTATGGCTGGTGTATCTCGAGTAGATAGGGTTAGGAACGAAGTGGTGAGAGTGAGAACGGGTGTAAGAAATGAGTTAGCAGCTAGAGTGGATATGAATGTGTTGAGGTGGTTTGGCCATGTTGAGAGAATGGAAAATGGATGTCTGCTAAAGAAGGTGATGAATGCAAGAGTTGATGGGAGAAGTACTAGAGGAAGGCCAAGGTTTGGGTGGATGGATGGAGTGAAGGAAGCTCTGGGTGATAGGAGGATAGATGTGAGCGAGGCAAGAGAGCGTGCTAGAAATAGGAATGAATGGCGAGCGATTGTGACGCAGTTCCGGTAGGCCCTGCTGCTGCCTCCGATGCCTTAGATGACCGCGGAGGTAGCAGCAGTAGGGGATTCAGCATTATGAAGCTTCATCTGTGGTGGATAATGTGGGAGGGTGGGCTGTGACACCCTAGCAGTACCAGTTGAACTTGGTTGAGTCCCTTGTTAGGCTGGGAGGAACGTAGAGAGTAGAGGTCCCCTTCTTGTTTTTGTTTCTTTGTTGATGTCGGCTACCCCCCAAAATTGGGGGAAGTGCCATGGTATATGTATGTATGTATGTACAAAGGCAGAGTTCACTATTACTGGAACAACTGCATCAACTATAGAAATGAAGGGAATATCCCTTGCTTAAAGTTTGTAATATAAACTCTACATGGTTTGATGATGGCCCCAACAGTGACCTCTGAATTTACTTTGCCACTGACAATAGATAACTTCCAAGCATGATGTGACTGTCTGAGAAGCCTCCTAAATAAAAGCAGGAACACACAATCCAAGGTACACAAAAGAAACTTGCGAACCATCCATGCTAAAGACAAAGAGCTGTCAGAATCATACTTGTATTCAGCAACCCTCACAGCTTGTCTAGTACCTAATATATCAAACGCAAATCACAGCAATTAAGCTCTCTAACACTGGGTCCAGATGAGCAAAACAAAATGAAGAGATCTTGTTCAAAAACTGTGGCAAAGAGGTTCACCTGAAAAACGACCCATAATATTCCTAAAGTTTGGCAAACCATAGTGTCAAGAGACCAATCTGACGTGAAGATATAGACCTATTCAGTGCCTGTAATTGTATTTCAAGCCACCCTAGAAAATACTTTACTACAGGACTGAGGACTCTTGTCCCTTTGTCCACCTCAGGTCAAGTGAATATGCTCCTTCTTTCTTACACGATTGAAAGGTAACTCAGATCAAGCATCCTTTAAGCCTGAGGTATGCCATAGCTTGTCCAATACGAGGCAACTTCAAGATAATGTACAATCTAATCTCTTTCTCATTACTTGAAACTCCATAACTAAGGCAACCTTGGCTGTGACAGTCATCCAAAAAAATTATCTTGTATAGAAGCCTACGTGTGCCAGACTGCAACAGAAGATCCCTCATAAGCTACTCAAAATTTAATAGTTGGCATTCAATAAGTGGGGCCAAGGCTTAACACCACTTTGCAAGGTATAATTGAAGGGAACAAAGCCATACTTGGCTTTTGGACCCAATTTCTCTAATGACATCAAATGACTGAGGACACCCTACCATGAATTGGCAGTCGGCCATTAATTCCTCTAGATATACTGAGTAAACATTGCAATTATTTTTTTTTACTATTATAAGAAGGCCAAAACAATGCTCTTCTGCCAACAATCTTATGTAGAGAAGTCTGTACCAACAATGGCAGACAATATAATTTCTTCCAATTGGTCTTGAGGCACAAAAACAGATCTGTACACGATAAACACTAAATCGAGAAATCTTGGTGGGATCCTCATTTCCTTCAAGGGTGAGACACTTGACAAATACTGAGGTAGACACAGTAGCTTGAATAACTGGAGACACTACAGGAAATCTGGTTATCCAAAGGCATCTGGTCAAAGCCAGAGGAAGAAGGATGGATCAAGAGGGACACCACCACCTCATAGAACAATAATCACAGTCATCACTCAAGGAGTGCAGGACAAATTAACAAGATGACACTGAGCTAATTCATAAGTAGCTCTATAGCATTGATAATTTCTTTCTCCAAACACCTGAAGAGCATTTGAGGAAAAACTTGAACAAGACTTCAGAATATATAGGTAAGGGTTGGAAAGACCTTCAATCCAAAAACCATCCAAGCCAGTGCTGAACATTGTAATCAACCAGACAAGATACAGGTGCTAAATTTCATACCACAATAGGGCAACGACAGGTCCATGTCTGCAGTAGTAGCAGCAGCAGCCATGGACACTGTCAACAAAGTAAGATGAGTAATGACACATAACAGCCCAGTTACTGTAAGGGAAGGATTCATACCTTGGATTTAGAACACTTTTAGGAGCTGAATGCAGGTAAAAGGAAGAGACTTGTATTATTATTAATATTACTAGCTAAGCTACAACCCTATTTGGAAAACCAAGATGCTATACGTGCAAGGGCTCCATAGGTAAAAAAAAGCCCAATGAGGATAGGAAATAAACACTACAAAAGTAGTATAATGAAATTAAAATATTTTTAGAACAGTAACAATATTAAAATAGATCTTTCATATATAAACTAAAAGAGGAATTGAAATACGATAGAATAGTGTGCCCCAGTGTACCCTTAAGCAGGAATGCATCAAAGATAAGGCCACCACAACAAACATGGGCAGAATGTATGTTAACAAACTGACACAAGGTATTCAATACCCTAAATTTTATAACATCACTACACAACATACAAAATCAGAACCAATAGCAGTTGCAGTCTGCAAAACACAGAAAATCAAGTGAAAGAAATTGTATTTAAATTATTAGATGTTTAGAAGTGTTATACAAAATTACAAAAGTATCACATTGGAAAAAAAAATTATATAATTGTATGAACAGGCTAGGTTAAATGACTTAGAATTTTGATCAACTTCAGTAACTAAAATAAAAAATATTAACCCCAATGGGGGAATGGGAGAAAACTACCAACAATTACCCAAAATGTAAGCCATGCAGGCAGACCACCAGGTAAAATTACAAACTAAATGTGAATGAGACATTAAAATAAAGTGATAGGAATGAATGACTTGCAACGTGACTGTAACTGAAAACAACAATGTCAACTAAACATCCAGCAGAGCAGAGAGAAAAGTAAGTCGCTTCAGTAGGCAGGAAGTATCAGAGTGAAAATCTGGATTGTGTCTGTTGAGGCTAAAACTACCTTAATCACAAAATTATATACTTATTTGTGTCTGTTGAGGCTAAAATTATAATATTAATTGGGTTGCATGAAACAAAATTATATTATTGGGTAGTCAGAGATTAGTCTTGGAACAATTTCCTTATGATCACATAAATATCACAAATTTTAAGTAATTTGTATTTTTCCTAACAGTACTTAACATAAGCTGCCCCTACACGACGAACACAGAGGAGAAGGGTAGGAAAGGGTATAGAATGAACACAATGGGTCCACGTGAGACACAAAGGGTCGCATTGGGTAAGGAGAGAGCGTCGAGATGTTATCGCGACGCGACCAGAGAACTTACTAGAGATCGAGACCTGAGCAAGCATGCTCTCTGACCCGGGGTTAGCCTCAGGGCATGTATCACTCCACCTGAGGTTACCCCTCATAGAAAACGGGACTAGGGTAAACTACACAAAACTCTGGTCGGTTGGGAGGAGATCCCAGATACTCCTAAGAAAGTAGTTCGAGGTAAGTACTCCGTGTTGGAACAAACTGAAATTCCAACAATGAATATTTTGTCTTTTACAAGTAGTCTTATTGATTAAAATTACAGACATGAGTCTTTTTGTAGTTTATTTATGACATATTTGTTTTTGATGTTGTTAATAGTTTATATATGACATGTCTGTTTTGACGTTGTTACTTATTTCAGAATGATTTATTGTTAATTTGTTCTCTTCATTTATTTATTTCCTTATTTCCTTTCCTCACTGGGCTAATTTTCCCTGTTGGAGCCCCTGGGCTTATAGCATCTTGCTTTTCCAACTAGGGTTGTAGCTTGGATAGTAATAATAATAATAATAATAATAATAATAATAATAATAATAATAATAATAAAAGGACATTGACAATGTGTGCCCTAATGGAATTTCTATAATCCCGTTGACAAATATCTAAGAGTAAGTTCATTCCCAATAATAAATTCAACATGGGAAAAGATATTAGTGACGACACCTTAATATGTGCACTCTCATTTTAAGTTAATCATCTACGATCATTCATAAATTAATTATTTGCAAGGAAACCTAGAACAAGTAAAATATCTTGTTCTAATTATGATTCTAGATGCACAAAAGATTTTCTTTAGTTTTATAAGAATATAGAAGTCATTAAGGAGGGCATATATTAAGCGTCTTTTTAATGTTAGTGGGTGTCTTATCTACTGGTAACACATACACACACCTCAAAACTATATGAAATGAGATTAGTTTTTTATCTTACCTGACCAAACTTGAATGCTGAAGCAGTAGTGTCGCCCCGAGAAAAGTTGAATGCATTTGCCACTGCAGCAGCCTGACCAAAATCATAGCCTGCAGCTGACTTCTTGGGACCTTGTCCAAATGCAAACGCCGATGTTGAATTATTGCTACCAAATGCAGCTGTACCACTAAATGCAGGTGCTGCTGCTGCATTACCAAATGAGGGAGCTGGGGCTGTGGCAGCTGGCACAGGATTATTATTGTGACCAAACTGGAAAGGTGTCCCAACATTACATGTTGGTGCTGGTGCTCCAAAGGCTGGGGTAGATGTAGGGGATGGTCCAAATGCTGTCAAGGTATTTTCTTTGCTCCCAAAAGTGAAGAGTTGGGGAGCTTTGGAGTTAACATTATTATTGGTTAAGGTGCTTGAAGACCCAAAGGCTAACTTTTTGGAAGGCTCCTCACTGTCTGCTGACTCGGTTTTAGAGCCAAAGGTAAACGATGGCACTCGTGCTGAAGACTTGGCTTCGTCATTGACTGGAGAAAATGGAAAGGTAGGTAAAGCATTTGACTTCGTAACTTCTGGTCCAATTGTAAAGCTATTACCTGTGATAGAGGTGGATTCTCCTGTTTTATTTCCAAAGATAAGAGATGGAGCTGACACTTTTGAACTTCCAAAGGTAGGAGTAATGTTCTTTGATTCTCCATCATTATGCAATGAGGACAAGGCATTATTAAAAACTGGGAGCTTGGTGACACTGTCCCCCTCCGGTTTTTCTATTTTATTTCCAAACGTGAATATACTGGTAGAGGCGTCCTTCGGTTTAAGAACATCTGCCACACTCCCAGACTTCAATTCTGAAGCTGGTTTAATTTCAGAAGAACTACTTTTTTCATCGTTATCATTTTTCCGCTTCAACCCTGCCCCAAAAGAAAATGGTGTATCCGAACTACCCACTTTAAAATTAAAACCCGATTTGGTGGCATTTTCCGAATCAGACTTGTTTTCTGTTAACTTATTTGATGAAAAATTAAAATTTGGAACTTTCCTATCAGTTTCTTTCGTTTTGTCAGTGGACTTCACTCCAAATGTAAAACCACTACTACTACTACTGCTGCTACTAAAACCCTCAGATTTTTCTTTATTAGACTTGTCACTTGCAACACCTTTTGAACTCTCAGTCAAAGCACTTTTATTAACCTCCTCACTCACACCAAATTTAAACCCGCCACTTACTTTGCTATTACTTTCGTTCGTATTTTTGGCACTCACCCCAAAACTGAACCCACTAGATTTAACCTCTGACTGTGAGTTACTAACACCAAACTTAAAAGTAGAACTTGTGGAAGAGTCATTTGTATTTACACCAAACCTGAAGTTACCTGTTATAGCTTGGGACACAGCCACAGCACCTGGCTTAGGAGTTTCACAAGATATACATTTACTAGCGTCACTGTTATTACGGACTAAACACGTGGCACATTCCCATTCACCTTTCGCTTTGGCAAACATGGAGCCAAACCCTAAATTAGTTTTTTCCTCTTTGTTCTCTAAAACTTTGCTACTATTGTCTTGTGATGAAAGTTCACTTTTACTACCTGGTTTGGGGGTTTCACACGCAACACACTTATTACTTGTGTCTTTATTTCTTACCATACACATTTCACACTCCCATTCATTATCAGACTTTTTAAACGCATTACCCCACCCCCCGGCTATACTATTAAATGCAGGTGGCGGCTCCACCAATGCATTAACTATGTGACTACCAGTGTTTGAAACTGAATTAACTGCTGATTTAGGAGTCTCACAAGCTATACATTTTTCAGCCGTATTTTTATTTCTAATCATACACACACTACATTCCCATTCATCACTGGATTTCATAAAAGAACTAAACCCTTGAAACACTTGGGAGGACTCTGTTTTCTTAGACACATTATTAATGGTACTACTTTGTTCTGCACCCAACCCTGAATTGTTTTCACCGTTCTTTGTTACAGAGGCATCTGCTGCCACAGATTGTGTATCTATGCTATTAAAAAAAGGCTTAACCGAAGAATTCTCTTTCATCGTCTTTTCCGGGGACATACTTTTTGGCTTAAGAATATCTAATATGCTTCCCTCCTTTAATTTTGATACACTGGAGGTCTTATCCTTTTTAATAACTTCTTTTAATTTAGGTGCAGACCCAGAGCTGCAATTAAATAGCAAGGGCATCGACGGAACAGCAAGAGCGGAAGAATCCAAGTCATTGACATTTTCATGGCCAACTGCTGCTGGGCTACTAAAGGTAAATACAGGCAGGCTTGTAGTAACATCAGAAGGGACTTTACTACCGCCATGCACAACTTCTGGAGATGCAAATTTAAATCCTCCTGAATTTGCAGCAGGACTATTACTAAGAGCTGAGGTAAAATCAATCTTCGGAAGTGATGACATTGTGAGGGTTACTGTTGGTAAGTTAAGATCTTCCGGAACATCATTGTCATCATCCTGCCGATTGGATGTCCTGCCACTGTTGACCACTTTACTTTTTACTTTCCCACCTACTTTCTTGGAGCCACTGCAAGAGAGATCAATCATTTAAAATTACCCACAAGAGGTAAAGAACCTTTGAAAGTCTAACACCCTATTTCAGACTTACATGTACGCAAGTAAATCCACCAAGGAGGCGGCGATAATTTCCCCTATCTTCAAGTAAGCTAATATACTATTCAATGCAAGACCTGTTTTACTATTTCATGATGGACATCAAAGTCTTATCATTAAAAATGAAATCTTGACATTTAGTTTGCAAAAGGTACAAAATCTCCCAATATTGGATAGGTACATATAATGGGCAAACATCAAAACATATATCAATGCCATTCTAAACAAACTGTGCAAAACCTAATTTTCAAAATACTTTTACTAAGTAGTCAGCTTTAAGTATCTAAGTAATAATTAGATCTGTAGTACAGTATTAACGATAGTTTTATTTAAATGTTTATATAAACCTCTTCTTTTACATTATTAAACAAGCTTAAGGCAACAATTCTGCTGAAAACAAAACCATTTGGTTTAAATAGCTTGAGATTTTAGCTTGTTACATCTCACAAAAATGAAACTTCAAAATTGAAACTAATAATCAAACATGATTTCATAATTCAAGCCAAACATATTAACTAGTCGCACTTACCTTGTGAATGCAGCAGTAACTTCAGGTGGCTTAGGAGCAAACTCAAATGTAGGAAGAGAGGCACCACTTTTGGTCATGGATTTCATATTGGCCGTTGCCTCCGTGACTGCTTTTGAAAACACAGATAGGAATTCAGTGTTGTCCTGCTGCTTATTAATATTTCCCTCACTAGTTGCCCCACCCTCTTCTAATCTAGATGTATCGGAACCTGAGGTGGGGGCAGCAGCAGCTGCTGCAGCAGTTGTAGCCATGACAAGCGGGCTGCTGTCCACAGCACTTGTAGATGAATTGCTTGTACTGGTGGTGATGGCAAAGTTGTCCGTAACAGTCACCTGTGATAGTTAAAAATATTCGACTTCAATTAAACATATCTTTACTGAATATCTTCAAGATTCGGTTATAAGCTTGGATTTTCTAAAATATTAAAGATGAATCAGTAATTTGGATGACCCTTCATATCAAAATATAAAATTCTCAACGATTTACCAAATAGTATATGGGGAAAAAAAAAAAAATACAACGCTAAAAACTAAGAACAATCTATTCAAAACATTATAATTTGACATATTTTTCAGAGGCTTCTGTGGGATTCTATGACTTCAAACCCAACTGAATATATGGAATAGTTGACTTTACCAAACCGTCAAATTATACCATATACTGACTCACACCACACTAAAGTTTCCTAAACATCACACATAACCCTGTGAAAACCAAAATTAAAATATCACGGCCAACCTACACCCCCCCCCCTCCCACACACACAATTAAAAAGAAAAGAGCAAAATACTTGTTTTATGTAAGCATTAAGCTACAATACTGTAATATATAGGAATAAACAACCATGAAATCATGAACTTGTAGGAATTCACAAATACCTTTGCAGGTGTACTCTGCTTGTAAGTAGGAGGTCCAAGTGTTCTTGAAGGAGGTCGATGTCTGTGGTACACAGCTGTGTAACCTGATGTTGTATCTAAAAAACTTCCCCTCTGTCCAGGTACAGGAGTTGGTATACGCTTTGCGTCTGATATTGGGGTGGACATTTGTTCAAGACATTCGAGTATACGGCGAGCAGATCGACTCAGCCCTCCATCATCAGGAGTTTGGGCAGGCTTTGGTTTCACCTGAACTCTTGGAGTCTGTGAATAAAATATATAAAGTTAAAATAATTTACTTAAAACATTAATGCACCACCTACATGTTAAACTATTTTTCATCCATGCCATGCATATCTTATTATCTACAAAAATCTGATTTTCTGTACGAAGGTGAATGAGTAAAATTTTTGTTTTGATTATAAATATCATATTTAGGTGAATTCACAAAAAAAATATTCCCCTAATATCAATATATCAACATCAATAAAGTATTCTATTTTGGTTTCACAAGAAAAAATAAACTATTTTAAGATCAGTTAAATAATGTCACATGAAGAGAGAGATGTCAATCTGTTACAGAAAACAAATTGTAAAAAGTTTGTACTTCTGGAACTCCAACGATTCAGCTGCCAGATTAGGAGGATCATTCCACAATCTGGTCACAGCTGGAACAAAATTTCTAAAATAATGTATAGAATTGAGCCTTATGATGGAGACAACAAGACTGTTAAACTTAATTGAATACCTAGCTGTACATTCTGGAAAGATCTGAATACAAAAGATGGTCAGAATTATGAACAATCTTATGTAATATTCACAAAACTAACAACCTTAGATGCTGTAAATTTTTGTCGAACAAATCAAGACGAAAACATTAAAATATTTCCTATGAATACATGTCATTGAACTCTGAAAGCAGGACTGTTTATCTATGTATATGCTTGATAAGTTTCACATATAAGTTTTGTGATCCTAGTGTCCGACATATATCAAATTCAAGGTTTGCAATTTGAACCTCCATGGATTTTTCTTTCATTCCCCATCCCCAAATCTGTGCAATTGAATCCTAGGCATATCAATGCTTGTTAACATACATTAAAACTATACATTGTATTACTTATTACTTCTCTGATGCATTCTTTAAAGCAGGAGTATGTGAATACCAATCAAGCATATTCATAGAGAATACTGTATCCCTAATTGTTATTGAAATTGCTATAATATAATGGCATCAGGTGCTCCTCACCTGTGTTCGAACTTGTCTTCTTCTATAAGCTGAAGCACCACCAAACATAGTTTTCCCAGGATAAAATGGTGACATCTTGAAGGATGAATCACTCAACACAGACTTTTCAAACTGAAAGGGAAAGGACAAATTAGGTCAACTGGATAATAACCAAATTTAAAATTAAAAGAAATAAAAATAAGGTAATAAAAGCAGAGGTATGAAATGTACTAAGAAAACCATAACATATAACTAACCTTGTCCCAACCTATTGTGATTATTGTCAAGACCAACTTGACTTTTTGAACCACGTTAAATTGTTTAGTATTTACTTACTTCAAAAAATATCACTCCTAATGATATAAGCCACAATATAATACAATATATAGAACCACTAAATTTAATTACAAAAAGGAAAATATGATATTAAGTTCAAGAGTTCTGCTACATTAAAATTTCATATTTATAAATACAACAGCAAAGTTTCTTAAGTTTTCATAAGGAATTTGCAAGAATAGGATTCTATAAGTTGGTAAAAGCTTTTGAAAACTATATATGTATGAAATAGACAAAATCTAGGAACTGTAAAATATTTAGCTAGTTAAAAAGAAAAAATTATCCAACAAATACTTTGAACATACCATGAGTGGTGATCCATATGCTGATATATTAAATCTTGGTCTTTTGCTTGCTAAGGCTGAAGGTTGAGGCTGACCGAGGGAAACATCACCGGAGTCACTAAATAACGACCTGTTGCTAACGCTTCCTTCGGCCCGCAAACTGGTTTGATCTGGAAACAAAAAATTACTATGCTTAATACCTGTTTGGCCAACAATATAAAGTGCATTGCCAAGGAAAACTATAAAACTACAAAAAAACTTAGGGATGTTCTGAAATGGCATCAAAACATATTACTAATAGGAAATTAAGAGAAATATCACTCCTTTTTTTTCTGGCCTGAGATATTCACAATAAAAATATAAAACACTAACTAGATAGACCAATCATCATAATTCTGACCTTTCAGCAGGAGACTAAGATTAAAAAAATAGTAATCACGAAAAGTGTTTCCTGTAATAAAGACAAAAGGAGAATAGACCAGAATAATAAGCAAGCAAAAAGTGTATCAACTGTTTAAATAAGCCCTAGTGCACCGATGACTCGATTATTTCGCAGATACATTTGCTAAAAATCGAGGCGTCATTCAAGGAAAATTAAATTTGCATTTGAGTAAGGGCAGGAGCTGGACCTAGTAAAAAATGTGTTCTGAAAACAGATAGGACCCACGCATGCATAGGACAAGGCAAGCAAATGTTAAGTACTTATTGAACATTCACCTTGTTTACAAGTGTCACGAGCTGTCATAAACTTTTTACTTAAGGCATACTGACTGTGATGAGGCAGTGCCCTTGCATTTTTATTATTAATGAAAATGATTTTTATCAAATTTACAAATAGAATAACAGATGAAGCATGTTTTCAGGTTATGTTTATTGGTGAATTTCCAGCTATAAAAATTACCAAACTTGCACGTTGTTCCCCACCCAATAGAGAAACGAAAGGGTGTACCACGGTACGTGTGGATGCTTATAAATAGTTTATTTAAATATTGCATTGTTTATCTGTCTTGTCTATGTTTCCCTCATTTAATCTATAACACAAATTCTATTTTTACAGAAGATATAGCAGATTCAATACACACAGCAAATGCAGCTTTCTTTATGTTTTTTCTTTACTTATTCATTTGCTTACCTATAGACTGGTTGGGTGTATTCTCAAGTCAATCTCTAAAATATGACAACTCGGTTTTTCTCGAGTCAATCTCTAAAATATGACAACTCGGTTTTACTCGCCGATAATCACCACTCTCATAAAATACACACACAAACGTGTGTGTGTATCGGTTTTTTATAGTGGTTGGCTGTGAACCAAGAGAACCCTGGGAGGGTAAACAAGTGACATATGCCAAGAACTAAAAATAAACTGTGATTGAAAGGTTGGGCTATGAATACTATTATTATTATTATTACTGGCTGAGCTACAGCTCTTGTTGAAAAAGCAGGATGCTATAAGCACAAGGGCTCCAAAAAGGAATAATACCCCCGTGAGTTAAGGAATAATGAACAATTAAAACATTTGAAGAACAGTAACAAAATTAAAACATCTTTTATATTATCATTATTATTACTGGCTAAACTACAACCCTAGGGCTCCAACAGGGAAAAATAGCCCAATGAGGAAAGAAACTAAGGAAATAAACGATATAAGTAATAAAAATTGAAATGAAATATTTTAAAGACATTAACATTAAAACAGATATTTGATATAGAAACTATTAGAATTGACTGCATACCTAGTATTACAAAATGGATGGAACTGTCCAGGAAGATCTGAATGTAAAGGATGGTCAGAATTATAAAAAAAATCTTATGCAACAGGCATAATGAACTAATTGAATGAGGGTGCCAGAGATTAATATCTAGATCAGGAATAACAAATTTAATAGACCATAAGTTCTTGTCCAACAAATTAAGATGAGAATCAGCAGCTGAAGACCACACAGAACATTACTCAAAACAAGGTAAAATGAAAGAATTAAGTTTTGAGACTTTCACAATAAACCAATTTTTTGTGCAATTGAAGAAGACACAGACCTAATGTTTAAATTTGAGTTTTGTTGGGATTCAACTTCATACCCCATAATTTGCACCATGCACTAATTTTAGCTAGATCGCTATTAAGGGATTCAGCAATCCCAGATCTACATTCAGATGGAATTGATGCATAGAGAGTAGCATCATCTGCATATGCAACAAGCTTGTTTTCTAGAACAAAACATGTCATGTGTATATAGTATGAAAAGTAATGGTCCAAGAACACTACCCTGTGGAACACCAGATATCACATTCCTACACTCACTACGGTGCCCATCGACAACTCTTTGCGATCTATTACTTAGAAATTCAATAGTGATGTTAACCCTTTTACCCCCAAAGGACGTACTGGTACGTTTCACAAAACCCATCCCTTTACCCCCATGGACGTACCGGTACGTCCTTGCTAAAAAATGCTATAAAAATTATTTTTTTCATATTTCTGATAATTTTTTGAAAAAATCAGGCATTTTCCAAGAGAATGAGACCAACCTGACCTCTCTATGACAAAAATTAAGGCTGTTAGAGCAATTTAAAAAAATATACTGCAAAATGAGCTGGGAAAAAAATAACCCCCTGGGGGTTAAGGGTTGGAAATTTCCAAAGAGCCTGGGGGTAAAAGGGTTAAGAAACAACCCACCCACTCCCAGCTGTTTGAGCTTTAAAACAAGGTCCTCATGATTAATACAGTCAAAGGCAGCACTAAATTCAAAGCCAATCATCCAAACTTCCTGACCACAATCAAAGGATTTCTGTACAGTATTGGAGATTGTAAGAAGGGCATCACATGCTTTTCCTACTAGGTTTGTACCTTAGCTAGTAATAACAATACTATTACGGTATACTAAAATAATTAGCTTTCCTTTGAATTTTTGAGAAGTAAATAAATAGAGGATTGAAACTGGTAGACGAGAATGACCATGAATGGGAGGTAAATCAGTAGTTGTTTGCGGATGATACTGTACTGGTTGCGGACGCAGGAGAAGCTTGGCCGATTAGTGACAGAATTTGGAAGGGTGTGTGAAGAAGGAAGTTGACAGTTAATGTGGGTAAGAGTAAGGTTATGAGATGTACGAGAAGGGAAGGTGGTGCGAGGTTGAATGTCATGTTGAATGGAGAGTTACTTGAGGAGGTGGATCAGTTTAAGTACTTGGGGTCTGTTGTTGCAGCAAATGGTGGAGTGGAAGCAGATGTACATCAGAGAGTGAATGAAGGATGCAAAGTGTTGGGGGCAGTTAAGGGAGTAGTAAACAATAGAGGGTTGGGCATGAATGCAAAGAGAGTTCTGTATGAGAAAGTGATTGTACCAACTGTGATGTATGGATCGGAGTTGTGGGGAATGAAAGTGACGGAGAGACAGAAATTGAATGTGTTTAAGATGAAGTGTCTAAGGAGTATGGCTGGTTTATCTCGAGTAGATTGGGTTAGGAACGAAGTAGTGAGGGTGAGAACGGGTGTAAGAAATGAGTTAGCAGCTAGAGTGGATATGAATGTGTTGAGGTGGTTTGGCCATGTTGAGAGGATGGAAAATGGCTGTCTGCTAAAGAAGGTGATGAATGCAAGAGTTGATGGGAGAAGTACAAGAGGAAGGCCATGGTTTGGATGGATGGATGGAGTGAAGAAAGCTCTGGGTAATAGGAGGATAGATGTGAGAGAGGCAAGAGAGCGTGCTAGAAATAGGAATGAATGGCGAGCGATTGTGACGCAGTTCTGGTAGGCCCTGCTGCTTCCTCTGGTGCCTTGGTTGACTGCCGAGGTAGCAGTAGGGGATTTAGCGTTATGAAGCTTCATCTGTGGTGGATAACGGGGGAGGGTGGGCTGTGGCACCCTAGCAGTACCAGCCAAACTCGGTTGAGTCCCTTGTCAGGCTGGGAGGAACGTAGAGAGGAGAGGTCTCCTTTTTTGTTTCATTTGTTTGATGTCAGCTACCCCCCAAATTGGGGGAAATGCCTTGGTATATGTATGATGTATGTAAATAAATAAGTACCAAGGTCAGAAAAGGGCTGAGTAGGGGACAGGGCGTGCTTGCAAAAATATATAAAAAGGAATTTTCGCTAATACAGTATAACAGTTTTCATATATATAATATATATATATATATATATATATATATATATATATATAATATATAAAAATCTGAAACATGAAATACAGATATTTCCCTAGCCAAATTTGCTATACGGTAACCTGAATCTCCAAACTTTCAAGCTAGACGTTGTGAGTCATGGTCCTTAATGGACCAGACTACTTATATGATGTGGACACACATATCAACAATATATAGTTACATAAAGGAAAACAAGACCCTTCAAAAAAATTTATTTCTCAACGTGATATTTCTTTTATAATTGGCTTGTCATTAAAATATAGACTTTATAGTACTGGAGACTAAAAAAATGTTGACCCCTACCTGGTTCTAGATCCCGAGGTCTTTTTCTTGTTTCTTCTATAGAAGGCAGGGCACTTGCAGATGTTGTGACTGGAGGAGTTAGGGCTGGTTTAGCCAGAGATTCTCTCAATGTCTGCAAACTTTCATCGTCTAGCTGCAGTATCTCTCGCTGATAGTCTCTCTCATCTGGACGTGGAATTACAGAGGCATCCACGCCTGTGTCTGCCGATGACTCGCTAAATTCACTACCGTCATCACCTGTAAAATGATATTTACAAACATTACTTACAGCCAAAAGCAATTACATTTTATAAGAGGGAAATGTAATTTTTAATCTAAAAATAGTTTTCTAATACTCACCTGCACAATCAACATCTACTACCTATAGATTTAAACGCAGCCATTTGCTTCTAATTCAATCCATTTATGTATGTATAATCCATAAAACATAATTATATACCGGTCAACTAAACAATGTTCCTGTTAACTAATGATAGAAGTTCATGATTACGTTAATCTAATGAAAAGGTGGACAAAAGCAGCATAGTAACATTGTCTAATAATTTTCTGTGTCATGTGCTATTATCATCATTATTACTTGCTAAGCTACAACCCTAGTTGGAAAAGAAGGATGCTATAAGCCCAACGGCTCCAACAGGGAAAAATAGCACGGTGAGGAAAGAAAATAAGGAAATAAATAAAATAAGGAAATAAATAAAATAAGATAGAAGTAATGAAAAATTTAAATATTTTAAGAACATTGACATTAAAACAAATCTTTCATACATAAACTATAAAACCTTCAAAGAAACATGAGGAAGAGAAATAAGATAAAATACTGTGCCCGAGTATACCCTCAAGCAAGAGAACTCTGGCCCAAGACAGTGGAAGACCATGGTACAGATGCTATGGCACTAACCAAGACTTGAGAACAATAGTTTGATTTTGGAGTGTCCTCCTAGAAGAGATGCTTACCATAGCTTAAGACTCTTTTACCCTTAGCATAAGGAGAGTAGAGACTGAGCATAGCAACAAGAGGAAGAGAAATAAAATAGAACACTGTGCCCAAGTGTACCCTCAAGCAAGAGAGAACTCTACCCCAAGACAGTGGAAGACCATGGTGCAGAGGCTATGGCACTACCCAAGACTAGAGAACAATGATTTGATTTTGGAGTGTTCTCCTAGAAGAGCTGCTTACCATAGCTTAAGTCTCTTATACCCCTTAGCATAAGGAGAGTCGACACTGAACAATTACAGTGCAGTAGTTAACCACTTGAGCAAAGAAGAATTGTTTGGTATATTGGTTCTGTCAGATGTATGTGGACAGAGGAGAATATGTAAAGAATAGGCAGACTACTCTGTGTATGTGTAGGCAAATGGGAAAATGAGCCGTAACCAGAGAGAACGATCCAATGCAGTATTGTCTGGCCAGTCAAAGGACCTAATAGTTCCTTAATGGTAGTATCTCAACGGGTGGCTGCTACCTAGCTACCAAGCAACCCAACGGCTCAAATTTTATATCAAGACATCCCTCCGACAGCAAGGGGACATAAGGCAACCAAGTGCACTTTGGACTTGCGTGATTTTCTTCCCGAATATCCAGAGAATAGTTAGTCCTCTACCTCAGCAGCAAGAAACATGACTTCTAATTGTCTGCAGGTATAGGGAAGATCACTGACTATGTTACACTAGGTTCCACAGCGGAAAGAGAACACATTGCTCACCTAACATGCTGACTACCTACTAAATTATTGCCACACGGTCACACACGTAACACCACGTCAACCAAGGTAGGTCTAAAGATTACCTGATATTGATCAAATAATCGATCGATAGTCTTTGCTTGAAAAGTCTTTGATTGGAAAGTCTTCATTTAGCCAAGGCAGTCATATATATATATGGTTAATATACACTTAGTCTTGGCAAGAGCTATTCATATGTCTCATACATCAGTCAGGTTACAGTCCACTCCCCAACAGTTAACATACAAAGAATAGTTATCAAATGAAAATTTGCGACCTAACTCAGTCTTGCGCCATTAAATACCGATCTGGTCCAAGTGCGTGAAAAACTCGAAATCCAAGTCTTCTTTAAGTCTTCTTTTGCTGTGAATACTCCAAAAAGAGTGCAATGACTCTGAAGAGTGTTTGTTAAGAAACAAGCTTCTTAGCCGAATCAGAAATGCAAAAACCAGGCATGGTAAACAGGACATCTGCTTACACCAGCAACAAGATAAATAAAGTGGCGTTTCCTGGCGGTGAGACAGGGTAATACTTAATGGGTTTCCAGAAAGAATATCACATAAATCCCAAGTACAAGTGGTTGCCTTATATTGCCCCTCTATCACTCTTCAAAAATTTCACCAGAACAAACATGGCAGCTTCATAGCTAGCAGACATGCATGGAAAGAATTAAGACTTATTTTGCTACATACATACACTAGGTCACTAAATTTATGGGATCAAAGACTGTTCTATCATTCATATAATCATTGTTCAAGATAAAACTTTATTAGACAATCAGGAATCACTGTGTGTATTACAGTATACTTACAGTACATGGATTAAGTAAATCAAAATAGAATCAGGTGGCTGCAGAAAAATCTATCGACATATAAAAAATTCTGTGAAATTACTACAAACCTGTCGGGGTGGAGCTTGTCATATGCGTAGCGGGACGAGGTTCAAGCTGACTTTTCGTACGAGTAGAAAACATCTGAGAGGGAGTTGAGGATATTATGGGTTGTCTTCGGGCTACTAACACTGGGCTAGGATTTTCACTACTTAGGGTAACTGAAGATGCAGTAGGGATTGCAACGGAAGAGACTGGGGCTAGATTCAATCGCATCCCGCTGCTTGTGCTGGCTCCAACATTCACACCATGTGCATGCTGATTATTGCCCTCAATCTCACCTGAAGTTGAAATTTTAAGTTAAGACTTTTAATTGTGGTTATGCCTTAAAAAAAAAAAAGTGTTACAATTGCACTACCCTAAAATTCAATGCTGTAGTTTCTATTAGTGAATGCAATGGTTAAAAAAAAAAAAAAAAAAAAAAAAAAAAAAAAAAAAAAAAAAAAAAAAAAAAAAAAAAAAAAAAAAAAACCAACAACACAGCAGCACACTAGGAAAACTCAATACACTATCTTGCCATTACTGTCATAATGTTTATGGAATGTATGCCCCATGGTAATTACAATTAAAAGTAAGGGACCAAAGTAAACTCAAACCTCAACCTAATACAGTACTGTACTGTATTGCGATTTGGTTCCGAGATTCATGTATCAAGTTTAGTTTTATAATTTTACTTCTCTGGAGTTATTCTATTTTATGTATGTATCTATTATTAAAAAAACTGCAACATTGCCAAATGTAATTATCAGAAAGTAAAAAATATTACATCAAGAAAATAAAACATTACTTCTTATTTTCCAAGCCTTTGGTTTTAGGGAGTTTAATGTTTTTATTGTCTAAGTCATTTTTGTTATATTAATGACTACATTTTCTGCAGATCAAAATTCCTGAAATGACTATATGGGAAGATATGTTTATATATAAACCAGTTTTATAGGATTAAAAAAAAAAAAAGTCTTATATGATTACTTAAAAATAAACATGCAATATGCACTTCATTATACACATTTTTTCATCTCTTGCTACCCCACATGTTAGCGCTAAGTAATTAAAGTAAATTTCCATTTTCCAACTATTTCTTGAAAAAAGAAAGCACCATGCTTGAAAATGACTACACAGTATGACACAACAGGAGGTAAGACTGAAGGTTCAAACATACAAAAATTACAAATTTGGAAATAGTTTGTATTTTTTCTCAACCCGAAGCCCTTTACTATGGAGATATATTTCTGCGACAGCTGAAACTAGCCGTAAAACTTTTAGCAAGGTATTACTCTCCTCTACTACTTAGCTGGGAGGGTATACGAATCAACCCCCTCACACATGCAGTAGCTAACACAAGCCACTTTGCAACTGCAGGCAGGACTTTCTTAGGTGATGGTAGGCCAGTATATGTAAAGAGCTTCAGATTTGTATTAGGAAAACTACAAATTATTTCCATATTTGTCATTTGTTCCAGCACCAAATACAAACCTTTCAGCTCCTTACCAGCCTCCAGACAACTTTTCTACGAGAAAGAGTTGACTTTAGAAGCCTGGAGATCTGACTCGGACCTCCTGTTCTTCTCCAGCATGGTCTGGAATTCGGCCTGAAGGGCCAATTCCTTCGCAGATCCCCTCCCATAGGAACTCGCATTCACTGGGCAGGTTAGAGGAGGGAGAAATTGCATTAACAGGATGTGATATCCTGCCCTGAGGATGGAGACTGACCAAGCTTCGGCCCTGTGGAGCTTCCACCTCTGCCATCTGCAGTGTAGGCGTCCCCCCATCGCTGGACTTGTCGGAGGAATAGGACCCCTCAATGGCTCTGTCCTCTACTGTCTCTTTCACTTCTAACAGGTCCTCTGGGTCAAAAAGGTTGTCTCTGACCCTGGTTCCTCAATGCTGCCTGTTGTGCTTGCTGAGGTGCCACAGGATACGAATGAGATGTCATAGCTAGGAGGAGGGAGTCTTGGCTCGGTTTCCTCAGCTTTCAGCACCCACCTTGATGTTTTCTACGTTAAATAGGGAGGGGACATCCATCTGGGCTTTGCAAGGTCTCATTACTTCGCTCTGTGGCACCGGCTTCATGAATTCTAAGACGACCACATAAAATTGCCTCAAAACCCAACTGACACACTGATTTAGGATGTTAGCGAGTCAAATATGAATTAAGAGTTCCAGAAAGCATCAAGGCTGACATCGACTCCCTGTTCTGCTTGATGAAGTTCTCGGTCCTAAACAAGTAGCCTATTGTCCCTAACCAGTAGTCCAAGCATGAGACGACTTCCAAAAAAACACTTTGCAGCATCAGCAGCAGAAAATCTCACTAACAATGAGGAAAGCTTGTCTAAGAGTAAATTCTACATCACGGACAGAAATAGCGGATCCAGGAGAGGGGAAAGGACACTGTGCGATACGTCAAAATACTTCTGCCTGACATAAGGTGGAAGAAGTAGGCAAGACGAATTGACTGCATGTAGGGACTGTGATTCACCAGCCACCTGTGTATTGGCCCTCTTTCTGACTGCTAATGCCCTTGACCAAGGTAAAGCTACCTTAGCCTTAGTCTAAGTGTGTTGTAAGAGGTGCAGAACTGTGTCCTTTCCCTCACCTGGAACAGGATCCAGTTCCCCCAAGGAATTTACTTTCCTTATGCAAGACAGAACCTGAAGGAAAACGTGATCAGCATCCTTCTGCTCAAGGGGGGGTGATCTTAGGACTGGCGGATGGCAGCTTGCCCTCATAATGGTCAGACTGTCGTCAAATGGTTCTTCTTCTCCGAAGCTCACATCCATATGAGCCCGGGAAGGGTCAAGGTTGTCAACTGGATTACGGTAAGTTGGGCGAGACCTCGGAGGCAGGCCGCTATGCTCTGGTTGTGTAGGAGGTGGTCTGCAACCAGTAGAAGGTTTCTCGTGGTTCCGTTGCTCCATGTAAGCCCAATTCTTGGGGATTGTCTTGGTATCCTTACATTCCCATTGGCAGATGGTGAAATCCACGAGCAGTGAGGTGGTGTCCTTCCTCACTCCTGTAGGTATAGTGTTCTTGGGAGGAGTAGAAGGTGGGGGAGGGACTTTAGAGGCTGAAGAACTTGAAACTAAAGGGTCTAGGTCTATTGGGACAAACTCATAACCCTCTATGAGAGATCTCCCTCTGAGACCTCGAGTCCCTACTGGTCCTTGGACGTATTGAGTTCCCCAGAGGAGGAGTCTCCGGTCATCAAGCCCTTCTTTTCTTTCGAGGCTTGATCGGGATGTTGCCTGATCTGTGGCCATGGAATACAGATATTGATCATATCTGAAAGACCTCTGTGGGGGGAGGGACATAGGGTTTGGATGGGTTAGACAGAGGGGAAATTCTTATGGAGGAACACGTAACTTCCAAAGGTGACCCAGGAGTGTTCCAAGGAATTACCCGGGGAGCTTGAGCTGGTCCTGAGAACAATTGTTTAACTTCCTAGAAAATATCTTGAAACCAAGGTGTACCCTTCAAATAAGTGACTGTTTTTGAGGTTGTACATTATTTCCTCTGTAGAGGAGAGCCCTCACCAGAACGACCTAAATGAGAGGCATGTATGTATGGCAAGCAGTGCACAGGTGCACTCTGGTGGAGCGACAAGCGCATGTAGGGAGAGCGCTGATCATGAACTCACCGAACCAAAGAGCAGTGACAAGACAATTGCGCAGAAGTAAAAGCTTCAACGCACAGCAAGCCAAAGCATGCATGGTTGCTTCTTCCTCAAAGTGAGAAGACGAAGATAGCTATGATCTTAAGAATAGAGGTTTACGCTGGTCTCCCTGTACTTATGTACCATACAACACGACCCAAAATGGCAAGGAACGTGTTAAGCGTGTAGGATGGCAAGCACACTGAACACACTCTAAAGATGGCGAGTGTTGGGTTAGGCATGTAGGCGTGAGTGTGCGCTGAACTCCCTCAACTGGTGTTGGGTAGTAACAGCGTGTGATCGTATGCACATGCTGCTGTCTGTCCTGAGGCGGCGAGAGATGGGTTTGGCGTTTAGCTGTGTGCGCGAGCTGAACTCACAGTGAGGGTGAGCGAGTACGTACAACAGTGCGTAGATGGTAGCATACTCTGAACGCCTCGCCCAATCAACTCTCTGGGTAACATTTTGTGCGTTAACGAGCTAGGCTCGTTATTCTGTTTTAAATTATTGAGTTCCTCAGCCAACACACTTTGAAGGAAATCAGACTTAGTCCTTCCTTCCCCTACAGGCGAGTGATGCCTAACCTCTCGTTCTCTTGCGCTAGGCAATGTCATGGTGCGCTGAGAGGGAGAATGATGTCAAACTGGTGACAACACTGGGAGTTTGACTCTAAAAGAAGTAGAAGGCCTAAGCTCAAGGACGGACTTTGGCATATTAACACGAGAAGAGTTTCAATGTGTCCTAAGGATGCGACGGCAGGGGCAGCAGCTGTAAACATCCGCCTAAGAGCCCCCATTGTCTAGCACTGAAAAGCTATGCTCCGAAGAGCTTGAATGAGGTACTGAGAAATCTCACACACGTTTCAGGAAACCTCTGGGTGGTGACCACTAAGGTGAACATCTCTCCCTCGGGTGGGATGGACAATTGACACCTGTTGTCGGTGTGGATTATCCCGCGAACGGCTAGACGGTTGCAGGTGAAGCGAGTCTTTCCCAGGATTGGGTAGATAGGCCTACACGTTTCAGGAAACCTCTGGGTGTTGACCACTTAGGTGAACGTCTCCTCTCCCTCGGGTGGGATGGACAATTGACACCTGTTGTCGGTGTGGATTATCCTGCGAACGGCTAGACAGTTGCAGGTGAAGCGAGTCTTTCCCACGATTGGGTAGATAGGCCTACACCTTGAGGAACTCCCGCAAAGGTGTGCTGATGTTTATTAGCTGAAGTTGAAAGAGAAGCAACTGGGACTTCAGCACCGCAAGGCTGTCCTAGAGTTAAGGCACCCCTAATCTTACCTGAATAATCCCTGGAGGAAACCAAATCAGGCAGAATCGGGGTAATGGGATTGAGCCACAGAAGTAAGATGACGAGGATTCTTCGACTTCGAGGAAGAACCTGAAGGTGAAGAATCTTTCTTTGCCTTCTTCCTGTGTCTAGTAAATCATTGCCACTGGGAGGGAGGCTACTACCTGCACACATTACATGGAGACTACTGTGTGCCCTCTGCAAGCAGGACAAAGCACCTGTGGATCAGTCTCCAATCCAGACATGAAGGCACCCATCACTGCCTGGATAAAGCTGCATTCTTTGAGAACGCAAACATACTTTTAAGTTCAAAATTTAAGGCCAGTTGAGTCTTTAATATGGTTGTTAAACTGAATCAAGCGGAGGAAAACCGACTTTTGTTCTCTTCCAAACAGAAATAAAACGTGACTTATGTTAGCTATTGCGTGTGAGCGGGGTGGTTGGTCTACACCCCACTAACTAGAGGAGGGGGTACCACTTCGCTAAAAGTTTTACGGCTGATTCCAGGTGTCGCACAAATATATTTCCATTGTAGAGCTGAAAAGTTTGTATTTGGTGCCGGACCAAATTTTCTATTTGCCTCTCTCACAGCAGAATGAATAACTTTACAGGGAATACCATCCTGTAAAGCTAAATGCTAAAAATATGAACGTGATGGATGAAAATGCCCCAAAAATTAAGCGAAAAGATTTTAAACCATAAGAAATTATTCAATTTAAAAAAATTCCCACAATCATGTTAAAAAAAAAATTTGTAATTTGGTAACTAACTTAAAAAGCTAAAAGGTTTATGAAACTTGCAAAACTGCTAAAAAGTTATACAATACTTTATGTGATATTTTAGGTACTATTGTATACAATTCTTGTGACTTTAGTATTGAGGAAAACCTGCCCTCCTGTCGTCTGGCATGGCATGGCTCCCTACAAAATGTGTGTGCTTTGGGTAATTTTTAAACTAAGTACAATTTATACATTTCTGTACTGCATTTGTCATTCTCAACCCCCCCCCCAAAAAAAAAGAAACATTAAAAAATACAATTGATGGCCATTTACTAAGCATTGTTTAAATTTAATACTCTACCTTCTTCTGGATAGATTGGACGAAAATGGCGACGAGCTGTCACTGGCTGGGCAAAAATGAAAGATTCGCCAGGCGGGGCCACCGTTTTTACTTGACTTGAAACTCTAGACTGTGATGACCCTGCTTGCTGCGAGTCGCCAGCTTCCTCCTCCTCTTCCCCAGCCATCCACCCCGACAGCCATGACGACGAAAAAAGGCCAGTCACGGAATCTGTAACACGGCGAATTATTCCCTGGGGGTGAAAAAAAAAAAAAGCGGTGCATTAGTCTACAATAAAACTCCTTCTCAAAAGGCACTAATACACTAAATGATGCAGCAGTGATAACATTCAGAATAAAAATATATGCAGTTTCCCCATCAATGTACTGACCTATAAAACCTCAAGCTTTTTGTATTCCACACATCATCATCTCCTACAACTGATGCAAAACGGCCTCAGTTAGATTTTCCCAGTCGTCACCATCTTGAGCTTTTAATTCAATACTTCTCCATTCATCATCATTTACTTCATTCTTCATAGTCCTCAGCCATGTAGGCCTCCTCTTCTAGTGCCTTGTGGAGCCCACCATCTACCCCTCATCATCTTATGCACACATGGCATTCGAGTAATCTCTCATAGTTTCATATCTCACTTGTCCTGCCATTTAACCCCTAATATCCTTCTGAGGGTTTTGTTCTCAAATCAAATAAATCTACTGGAGACTGTTTCATTGTCATACCATGACTTATGTCCATAGAATAACACTGCTAGAGAAAATTATGTTTAAAATCAATCATTTTTGGCACCACCACCTACAACCAGTACAGTAATATTTTTTCAAATAATATTAAATAGCTAGTTTGAAAACCCATTATTTACATTTCAATTTGAAAAAAAAAGCTAATCATATACAAAAACATATCGCCAGTCACTTTACACATTCAGCAGGTATCAATTTATATAACTAGATGTAATTTACAGGAAAAGCACTACTAATTATCTTATTTCCATCCATTACCATAATCATTGCGCACATCTAACAAGGTTTCCTCAATATTAATATGGGGAAAATAATGTGAAAACAACCATTCGACTCACTGCACGCGATACACCACAAACAAGTGTGATGGTGAAATGGAATGGACACGAACAAGAATGCGAGACATTTTCATAACCACCACAGTTAGTAATAACCAAACAGTTTACCTAAGCTTTGAGTGTCCTATTACAAGTGAAAATTCTGAAATTATAATAAAATAAGCCCTGTGGTGCCCAAACTAAAAGTTAGGCTTGGTGTCATGAAGGTCATTCAGGATCATTCTCATGCTAATATGACAAATTTGGAAATAATTTGTATTTTTCCTAATGATACAAACCTTTAGCTATGTGACTATGCTTCACTACGTTTGTTGGTAGGACTTCAAGGGGGCCTGGGTTGGCAGGGAAGACTGTACAGTATAAATAACTGAAGGTTTGTTTAGTTAGGGAAAATACAAATTATCTCCAATTTGTCATTTGTTCCGTAACTGGAATATAAATCTACACTATTTATTGGGGTACAACTCGCCCATTAGGAGGGTGGACGTCCCTGCCAATGTGGCTTTTTATCTTTACCTGGGGATTCCTCTAAAGCGCATGTTAGCACCAAAAGAAGGAAACCCTAACACCTCGCTAACCTTGCTATACAAGATCTGCGGCCTGCGCAAGGTGTGTACAGATACTAGCAATGTGACTGGTAAGGTAAAATTTCCTCAGAGTCATATGAGTTGTTTGAAGTCACTAAGACATTCCCAATACCACTTCGACAGGGTATGGAGACGCAACAATATCGACACAATAGCAGGATACACAAGGAAGCAGCAATGGTGTACCTGCAGTGGTTTGAGGTGAGCTGTGCAGAGGGCCATCGATGCGGATTTCCCCAAGAGAGGGGAGGAAGAATGAAAGAAAAAAGCCAGTCATTCCTTTCCATTCACTCGGACTAAAACCGGGTAACCAATGTCCCCAACCTTCTGCTATTTGTCCATTAAGGTGCTTGAGGTATTAAATCAGTTGTTGTGCAGCCACCACAGGACCAATAGAGAACATACCTGGTCTCCTGTGGGCAACATCTTGCAGGTAGTGGGCGGTAAATGTCGTCTGCGTTTCCACACGTCCCTTGTAGAATCTACGCCACAGAGTAGTTACGTTTGAAGGCCAGAAATGTAGATGCCCCTGACGTCATGAGCTCTGGGTCGACATGTTGGAGGAAGATCTAGATTCAGTGCAGGTCAATGACCTTGCGAATCCATGCTGAAATCGTGTTGTTAGAGATCCTCCTCTTAGTCCTCCCAATGCTAGGCATAGTAATACATAATGTGTCGTCGGTTACAGAATGAAGACTCATATCCGGAAAGAGTCGAATCTTGGATCAGCTACCCTCGGATTTTGAGTCTTAGCTACGAACACCGGAACAAAGTTGAACCTTACCTCTCCCCATCCCCTTGAATGGACGATGTCATACGAAGGACCATGAAGTTTGCGGACTCCCTTGCCGAAGCCAAAGCCGTCTTCCATGTGAGGTGGCGATCTGTTGCCTGATGTAATGGTTCGTAGGGAGGTCCTTTAAGGGACAACACGAATCACATTCCAAGGAGGAGATCTCACTTCTGACTAAGGACAAGCAAGTTCATAACTCCGTATGAGGAGTTCAAGTTCCAGCGAAGAGGAAATGTCTCCCCTTTCGTTCTAAAGGCATGACTCAAGGCTGAGTAATAGTCTTTTACTGCTGAGAAAGAGCAGCAATTCCTCTCGCATATATACAAAGAACTCCACTATTGCTAAAATAGTGGCATCGAGTGGAGAGAGACCCTTTCCACGCCACCAACCACAGAAGACATTCCACTTCCCCTGGTAGACTGAGGCTGATGACTTTTCCAGATGTCCAGTCATCATTTTCGCAACTTGTTGCAAAAAGCAGATTTGAAAAAGGAGATGGTGGATAGTCTCCGGGCGTGAAGTCAAAGAGAAGCTATGGCTTTGTGGAGGATGCTGCGGGTAGTTGTCTGAGTAGATTGTGTCGTGGAGGAAGTTCTCTTAGAAGCTCCATCAGTTGTGGAAGGTCTAGGAACCATTGTGCGTGATGCCATAACAGAACTATGATGGTCATTGAGAGATTGACTGATGTTCTGGTCTTGTTGAGCACTCTTCTCATCAGACAAAAGGGGGTAAACGCATAAATGTCTATGTTGTTCCACCGTTATTGAAATGCATCTTACCAGAGAGCCTCAGGGTCCTGGACTGGGGAGCAGTACAACGGGAGCCTGAAGTTCAGAGCTGCTGCGAACAGATCCACCGTCGGAGAACCCCACAAACTCAGGACTTTGTTGGCTACTAGATGTTTCAGAGACCATTCAGAATCCACCGAGTCGCTCTGCTCAGGTTGTCGGCGAGCATATTCCTTTTGCCGGGAATGAAGCGAGCTGACGGTGTTATCGAATGGACTTTCGCCCATCCCAGTATTTCTACTGCCAGATGGGATAGGGGCTGCAAAAAAATACTGCATTGCTTGTTGATGTGAACCACAGCTGTATTGTTGTCGCTCATGCGACCACTGAGTGGTCCGCCAGGAACTGATAGAACTGTTAAAGGGGTAGTAAAGTGGCTCTCATCTCCAAGAGATTGATGTGATTGTACTTTTTGAACTCTGACCATAGGCCTGAGGTCATACGGTGCAGTTGGGGCCCCCAGCCTTCTTTTGATGCATCTGTGAAGAGCAATAAATCCGGGGGAAGGACGAGAAGGTCGACGACCTTTAGCATATTCTCGTCTAACACCCACCACTCAAGGTCCTTCTGTTCCTCTGGTTCCATGTGGATCAGAATGTCCAGGGAATCTAAGGCCTGATTCCAGTTGGACTTTAACCTCCACTGGAGAGATCGAATCCTAAGGCGACCGTTGGGAACTAGACGGGCCAGAGAGGATTGGTGCCTGCGGATACATAACCACCTCGGGGCTGGGAGTTCTTCTCGTCTGAGAAAAGGTCTTGCGACCTTCCTCAGCCTCACTACCCTGTCGTCTGATGGGAAGGCTTTGCGAAGGTTGGTGTCTACAATCATTCCTAGGTATACCAGTTGTTGAGAGGGAAGCAGGGATGACTTCTTGAGATTTACCGTGATCGTCAGATCTTGGCAAAGTCTTAGAAGAGTTGTCACCGAGTCTACTAGGGCTAGACATTCAGATAACGTAGGAGACTGATGCCGACCCTGTGAGCCCAAGATGACATAAGGGCGAACACTAATGAAGATTCGAGGGGCTGTGGAAAGACTGAAGCACAGAATCTTGAACTGGTATTTGTTGTTTCCGCTGAATGCGAGATACTTCCTCAAAGACGGGTTGTCTTAATGCTTGTCTGACCATGACTGCCGTATCCATGCTGAACAAAGTTTGTTTGACAAACTTGATCAGAACTGAGAGGTCAATGACCGATCTCCAGTCGATATATGCCTTTCCACAAGAAACAGTCGGCTGAAGAAACCTGGTGAGTCATCGAGGACCTCTTGGAGAGTGCCCTCCAACATGGTCTGGACTTCAGCCCGAAGGGCCTGTCCCTCTGCGGATCCCATCGCAAAGCTTTTCAACACTGAAGTCTTGATCGGGAGGGAGAGATGACATGAACAGGACACGATACAGTGTTCAAATCACGGAGACTGTCCAAGGTTCGGCCCCAAGCTGCAACCATCTCTTCCAACAGTGATGTAGGCTTCCCCCTACTGATGGACAAGTGGGGGAATAGCCTATCCTACTTCTTGGATATTTCCCTCCATGAGAAGACTTGGAGTCTTTCCTGTCCTTGGCAGGAAAGGGCTTCTTAAGACACCTTGTCTTGTCTTTGGCTGCAGCCTTGTTAGGAGCTGGTTTCAGCTCGTTGACCTGTGGCACAGCTGGTGGTTTGTGGGTGCTAGATGTTACAGCCCTATGGAGGAGAGAGTTCAGATGAGACTTCCTACATCTCTCTGCCACCTGCTCAAACAGAGTAGCCCTTCTGAGAGGAATTCCGGTGTCTCTTCATCTTGACGTGTGGGACCTGATGATGGAACCTCTCGACTACCGAGTCTCCGCACCTCAAGCTGGTGTTAGCCCACATGTTTATGACTTGGTGAGTGAGGAACTTGATAGTACGAATGCCCAAAATCAGGAACATCTCCATCGCCTTGTTGGTGCCTTCCTTGGATAAATACTCTGTCCGCACCAGGTTCCCCAATGATCCTAACCACAGATCAAACCACAAAGTAGCCTGCATGGTGTACTTCGCCACTTTCTCCTGGTTCAAGATCTACGTTGCCAAGAAAGAGACTTGAAGGTTAGTAAAAGTCTCTCTAGAGAAATTGCCTTTGTTAATTCCTCTCAGGAATGTTGTAGAGGAAGAGTCGGGAGGGGCTCATCAATGACCTCGTCGTATATCCTCTGCTGGAAACCGGAAACCCAGGGGTGGGAGGTGCTTCGGGGATGACCCAGAACGGAGCGTTGCATACAGCTAGATCGTCGTCTTACACACCCAAGATATCATCTCGGATTTAGGAGTGGGGCTTACCCACCACTGACGCAACTACCGGCAATTGCAGACACCTTATTATAAGGCCTATTAAAGGTCACAGGTTTCTATTCGTATAGGAACAATCACTTTTCAACACCAACGTAAAGTGTCTAGCACTAGACATTAACCTTGCCTTTCTTTTAGGGGAACCACCTTTTGTAATCCCTTAAGGGCAGCATGTCCTAACCCAGACATATTCCGTCAACTTGCATTAACGTACAGTACACAAATTTCAAATTGATAGGGTATGACCAACTTTGGAGATTTGAGGGCGCATTGCACAATTTTTCCTCAAAAGATTTCAATATATGACAAATTTACAGTATTATGACCTAGGAGCATCTGACATTCAAACATGCCCATATGGAAAAAAAAAAATTAATTCTTTTTCATACTCTACCAGCAAAAATTCAATGTAAATACACTTTAAGACATGTTTGCTAAGCCAAAAAGTGTGGTGAGATAAGCAACAGTGCAACTAGGGGAACAACATACTAAACTGTACTTAGAATTGTCATACAACTTCATACTGTCTCCTCGGGCAGTAAGATAATAAATTCGTAACTTTTATTTTGCCTATTGTACAAATCTAACGCTATTTAATAGGGATTATCTTTTGGCGAAGCTGGAAGACTAGCCACACTTAAAAGCGAGGTGGCCAGCACCTAACCACTAGTTAGTGGGAGGGTGGAGGAGTATCGGGGTAACTAGTGATATTTCACCACTTTTTCTTTCGGCTGTGTCCTCGGTTGAGACTGAACCGCATTCCTTGTGTCCCACCTGCTGACATCGTTGTGAATAAGGCTCCACCAGCAATGAGTATAGGGAGTGGCGTAGGTGTAGGCATAAGAATTCTAAGAGAGACCCTTAGCCTTCGGGGTCTTCCTTAATGGCAAAGAGACCTCGGAATTCTTCTTCCCGACCTTTTCCTGAAGCTGCTCCTCGGTCTGACTTCCGAGGGCTGGTCGAGAAGAACATAGACCGTTTAACCCCATGGCAACCAGGGAGTTATTGCTTCCCCCAAAGAAGTACCTTAGCCACCACCCTTGGGCGTGGCTGGACCTCCCTCCAAGGAAGTTCTTGAGCTCCAACATGGTACCCAGAGGGATCCTGTTGATGCTGCCTCTCCTGCTGACGTGCTGACTGTGTGCAGTCCAGACACACTAGAAGTCTTATTACTCACGATCATCTTCGCGACACTTTCTGACGCGTCAATCGCCTTCCCATTGTTCTAGATCACCTATTTGTCGTTCAAGAGATTGCGAACATCGTGCGCGTGTACGTCGACGGTCTCCAAGGGCTTCTCCTTGTTCTTTGTCTGTTGTGCACGAATCTTGAGCGAATTAAAGGTTTCTGCGCGCATTCACGAGCAAGTAAGGGTCTCTTGAGTCCTCGGACTCGGCAGCGACTTCTGGACGTTCAGTTCCCTTTACAGAAGGCTTTAAACATCCTCCAAACAAGTACACAAGCGTATCCATATCTCCTGATCGCCCTCAAAGGGTATCAAAAGAAGTCCTGACAATGCCGACATCCATTCCTTCTCCGCAGTTCCAGGTCCCGAATTAACTCTCTCCACCTCCTGGTCTCCCCAAGGAAACCCCAGACTTATCTTCAAATGGCGATCAACCCTCAAGGCCTGCTTTCTCCCCCTCCCCATCTGTTTTGTCCGGCTGACCCTAGGGCGAGACCTGCCTCTACTGGTAATTCTGTTCCGCCAATGCCCCTCTCTTCCATTGGCTAACCGAGAGTTGGCACTAGGACTGCCCACGTCCTCGTGCAGGACTTTAATATTCTCCAGCAGACTCCTGTCATTACGGGAAAGCAGAGGAGGAGGATGTTAAGACCGACTCCTCTGTATACAGACCTCACTGGTACTGTAGTTCAGACTGTCTCCTATCGAGGTATTTCCTCCCTCCAGACCATCTCCAGAGGAAGTTGAAAATCAGGCAAGCGAGGTTCAGGCCTCCTGCAGACCTTCCTTACTGGAGGAGGATTTAATGTCCCGTAGGGACCCTATGGGACGGTCCCCAAGAACTCTAAAAGTACAAGAAGCCCTCATGCAAGCGAAGGCCAGAGATTCATCTGTGACAAGTTTCTAACATCTGGGGTTATTTTCTCACTAAATAAAGTGTAAAGAATATACTTTCCCAACAGGTAAATACTGTAATGATTATTAGTGTTGGAGAAAAATATTTTTAGTTTCTCCAACCCTATATAATTATGGAGACAACAACAAAACCAGGGTTCTTCAGACAAGAGGTGTAATAAAAAATTGCATCAGTAGGAATGGTCTAGACTCTAGAATGTATAAAAAGATATGAAAATACATGGTTAATGTTCAAACCCAATTAAAGGCAACACAAGGCAATGAGATTCATCGTAACCCCAGGAGTCAATACCTACTGACTCTACAGTTGATTCAATTAGAACATCAGAAAAAAGATAAATAAGTATTCAATTCAATCTAAATTGACAGGACAGGCAGACTTCACTCATTTAGGATCAGTTGTAGATTGGCAGACAGATCCTATATTTCATTCAATTTGTAGTTACAGTACTTCTAAGCACAATCTAAAATAACCAACAGACCTTCAGGTTGACAGTGATAATGCAATAGGCCCAATTCTTATCCAATTAGAATGTAACAGGTACCAGATCTAAGGCAGAGGTAAGACGCATATTCTCTTTACTTTTAACCTCCTCGCACAAAATTTACGCCTAACTGCAAAGAATTCTTACGAATTGATAAGTTTGTTTTTACCAGTTCGTGAAAAAAAAATCTCATTTTCTGTTTTTGATGTACTGTATTGTAAAAAGAGAGATGTCTTAAGGGTACTGGAACCTAATCAGGTTACGAGCCAGGGATACCTTTCAGTAAATATTAACACTAATACCTTCCATATGAATTATATTCATAACTTCTTGTCTACCCCCTTACCGAATCCCTTACCAATATGAATCTCTCACAAACTAACACTTTCCCACCAAATTTTTTTTATTAAACTTCCATGCCAGTAAAGTTTCTTAACCAGGTAAGCAAAAAAAGGATATGACCTAGCCTAACTTAAGATGCAGTGTCCTTAAATTTAGTTTTTTTTACATTATTGTTGGTAGTGTGAATCGGAGGTTGTTCACTGCTGTTTGATGGTTTCGTTTATGGTAGGAGTGATAAGCACTATTCGTTTATGGTAGGAGTGATAAGCACTATTTTCCGTGACTGATGAAATCATGGACCGTAGGAACCATAGAGCCACTTCTTGGTCTTTTAAATAGGAAATTGCTTGTGGCACTTACAAATGCAATGGACGACCCCTGGCATACACTAACTACCGAAGTGCAGGCTTATTTTATGACTACAAAACAAAAGTTCCTAAGTGTTTAAAATACATGAAAATTATTGTATAATAGCAGGCTACAGAAATATACTACCAAAGCAAGAGCATGAAAGAAAAACATAAAAATGAAGACAGTCGGCATTGCAATGAAGCGATCGGCTTGTAACGAAGATGGCACTAATTAGGCATTTAGACAATGATTGCATGGCACTAATTAGGCATTTAGACAATGATTGCAAAAGTGGGACGGTACTATTGATTGGAGAAAATAGGATGCTAAAAATATTTATCTTTAGCAAAAAAAAACACGCGTATATGATAAAAGTTACATAATATCCCATGAAAAAAAAATTCTGGAGGACAAGATTGTGTTCTGTCATTTTCACAAGTTACGTTAGTTTAAGTATATAGCCTATACCACTTAGCTGTTATTTTTACAGGCAACGTTAGTGTTAGTATACAAACCAATAGGCTGTCATTCTTGAAGGCCACGTTAGTGTTAGTAAATAAAACCCTAACTGTGAACATAATTGAGGGACTTTTGTATTATAAAATTTGCAGCAACCAATTAGCTGACTTGAACTAGGATGTATAGTATCCAAAAGCAGCTGTGAGAAAAGGGGCTTTCCTTGTACATGTACAGAAATACCTTGTAGACAAAAATCAAGATTCACCCCAGAAGTCAAGTATGTAGAGTAAATTGCTTTTCTCACTATTTCTTTAGCACAGGAGGCATTTATCAGTAAAGGGACTACTTCCTAATTGAGGGGGTCTAATTTTGAATCTTTTTTTTATTCCCCTACAATAAAGCAGCATTTTTTTTTCAAAACAAGAAAACCATACATACATAATACATCCAATAGCAAAATCCAAGATTCTGATACGCATTACAAAAGTGTTAAATATTGAAAAAAAATCACAGGGACTTGTGAGAACAGACCAAGAACTCAATAAAATATCAGGAGTCTTTGTACATCAGCGGCCAATTCCTCCAGCAAGCATAAAATATGGACACCAACTAAACTAAACTCACCCCCCCCCATCTAACATACATGCCATGCCCTTACCTACTTACCTAACCTAGGGGGTGAGGGGGTTATGCCCCTGCGACCTCCTTACACTGCTGTATTCCTAGTTAGCCGTCACCATACATACACCCAGAATATCACATCCAAAAACATATTCCTCGGGAGGTAGAACACTTCCAAACAACAACAAACATCTATATCAATAGTAGAATCGCATTACATAACCACATTCAACTAGGCCAAGGCTAAATTTTTTTAAGGGGATTATAAATTTACCTGTGCACTATTTACTATGATTATTTCAATGTACAAGGAGTAAGAGCACTGAAGCCAGTCAATTTACGTACGCACGAGGCCCTACAATGAAGAAAACAGCATCCTAACTCAGACTAGAGGGGAACATGAAAATTCTAACATTTACAAAAAGAGCATTTCGAAGTAGGTATAGCACACTGTGGCTTACTGTAATATTACAGACTTGGAAAACACCTAAAGATTTTCATAATAGGCCTAATACATTGGCATTCTTCTGTACTAAGGTTGAATGTCAAAAAATTCCTGCATCAGAAACTTCTATATTTCAAAATTATACCCTAAAACCTCACCTAAAAGCATAGAGTATATATAGATAGATCATGATCTAAGACCAACAAGGCTTTGCCTAACCTAAAGTAAGGCCCTAGTAAGCTCCTGTAGTTTGGATGAAGCCAAACCCATGCCAAGTTAGCGAAACTGCGTCAACTCACAGCTTAAAGATATACGCATAAGTACCACCTGCAAACATATCTATAACCGCGTTAGTACAAATAAAAACAGCAAAACACACACGCGACGGACCGAAAGACCTCCCTTGGCGAATCGGGTTACCGTCGCCAAAATACCTTAGTCCACCCTCGAAAAGATTCAAACCTGCCCCCATGACTTCGATATAACTACAACTGGCTTTTCCGTTACAAATGCCATTATTTTGGGGGTTTCCATGGCCTCCACCATTCACAAGCATCTCAAATATTTGCCAATGTGTACAACGTCCATGAAATTATCTTATAAACATCGTTTTCGCAAAAAAAATACGCGCAGGTCCACCGTAACGCATTCAAGTGGTTGCAGTGTAAACAAACACTCATATCCACCTCTTTCTTTTTCCAAAACTCCCTAAAATACTCCTGGTACCTGACCACGATGTGTAAAAGCACATGATGGGCATAGTCACATAAATATCTACAGGGTACATTTCGGTGTCGACAGCGGTGTATATATGACATTGGTTACATCGCCAACGGATAAAATCTCACCTTTGGTCTATCGTACGGCTTTGACGCCCTATTCTTCTTTTCCTTGAATTTCCGCGGCCCATCCGAGGCCATCTTGAGGAGTACGATGGCTTAAATATCCCACTAAATTCACATAAATTCCGTTTCTCGCTTACAACACACAACTTCTCAACATTCTACACAAAACATGGCGACGGGCGCGCTGCCTTCTGATTGGTGGGTTTCTGGTTACCCATAATGCAATGGCCTCCCTGACAAATGAGGAACGGATGGAACCGTTCTCTTAAGGAAATTGTTCAGATGTTTCATCGTTAGGAGTAAAATGGCAGTGCATAAACATTTAAGTAGTGCGCCATCATACCATTTTTATAATTCTAGAAATGATCAAATGGTAAGAACGCGAGAATAATCGACAACGAGATTATTTCCGTCATTGCGACACACTTATCGCATAAATCATAACGCGCTATACGAGAGGCAATACGCATTCACGTAGTTAACCTCTCATACAAAATTCATAGAACGTCGAAAGCGAGGTGATAGGTTACCTTAGCAACAGATAATTTTGACTTGAATGAAGTGATAAGAAAAATAGCATTTGTATCGTACTTCAGGCATGCAGTAACACCACGAGTCCACGTGACACCCTCATCGTAACAGCATTTCAGTGTGAATGTATATTTGTCTATTAAAATTATAAGATAAATAGTCACTAACAGTCAGTATAAATAATTTGAAACATTTCCTAAGCATATACAAAGCTAAACATTTTGGGAACAAACTCACGCAAACGTGCACAATATTAGATTATATAATCAACATGAACTTGGATTCACGTAAATTGTTTTAAAAATAAAACATAAAAAATCTTCTAGCAACTTAGCTGTGTAATATTTACAATATTGATTTGTACTTGTCATATCCAAGACAAGTAAGCAAACATTATTTACTAATATTTTCATCTAAGAAATAGCACTGACATGTAGACCATGTGTGAACATAGAGAATCTAAGTCAAATCGAGCTGGAAGCAGCCGCTAATCTTATTAAAAACGACGGAGCATTAACTTGATTAAGTTCAGTCTCCGCTATACGTCTTCGTGTAAGTGCACGAGCTCGAGTTGAACCTTACATAACACTAGCAAACGAGTTTCTTGCTGTTTTAATTCTTTTTGAATTAGATAGAAGCAACAGTATACAGTAGTACACGATAGAACCCGTGTTTGCTGATTGCTAGATGACAGTGACCTTCCTTGCACCGGTACAACTGGTAGTATAGTACCATACCCCCAGGAGGTCCCTATGATACCACACGTACTGTATGCTCACGTACCCTTAAAATCGCCGTCTACTTCTCTTTAACTAGTTGTCCCTGAGGTGAGATGAGCATCTTGCAATATCAGATTATCTCACATGGTGCAACTTTAAACTAATATGTTTATTAGAAGTGACGTCAGGTGTATGACGAATGGGAATGAACAGATGTGATCACAATTGACAAATGCCTTACGTCAAAATAGGGTTTTCCTTTCTGTTTACACTTGATATATTATACTCTATGCATACGACTTACCTTGCTCACACTTGAAGGAAGGGGAAACAGAAAGTTTGATACTGATAAGCAAACATAAACAGAAGCACCAAAGTTTAGAGTAATCTCTCGTTATCTCTCTATCTCTACAAAAATTAATGTACAATTACGTATTATTTTGCGAGCACACACAAACAATGTATATATATATATATATATATATATATATATATATATATATATATATATATATATATATATATATATATATATATATATATATATATATTCAACATTAAGCAAATTTCCTTAACCGAGCATGGATTAGTGGCTTCAGCTGAAGGAAAACAACACGACATTCACTATCTCATTCATCCGTTCATTATTATTATTATTATTATTATTATTATTATTATTATTATTATTATTATTATTATTATTATATATATATATATATATATATATATATATATATATATATATATATATATACATATATATATATATATATATATATATATATATATATATTACTTGCTAAGCTACAATCCTAGTTGGAAAAGCAGGATGTTATAAGCCAAGAGGCTTCAAAAGGGAAAATAGCCCAGTAAGGAAAGGAAATAAGGAAAAATAAAATAACATTAAAATAAATATTTCCTACATAAACCATAAAAAACTTTAACGAAACAAGAGGAAGCGAAATAAGATAGAATAGTGTGCCCGAGTGTACCCTCGAGCAAGAGAACTCTACCACAAGACAGTGGATTAACGAGGAAATGCTCTGGGTTCACAGCATGGTCCGAAGCTAGGAGTCCGGACTCCGAAGGCCCATAAATCGGATAACCAAGTCTGTCCCCGAAAGATGTTATTGACATCGACTAAGGTTATATAACCACCCGTGAAAGCGGGAAGTTGAAGATCATTTAAAAAGGAAATATTTCTACTTCTGGGAACGTGAAATAACAAGATTTAGGATAGGGCATTATTTAAGATGGACAGTCCACAATTTGGCATCTGAACTGTAACAGAGGATTTTGGAATAACATTTCATGAATTTTGAATCATGAGGAATTTGAAATGACGTGGAATGCCTTCATATTACATGAGGCGATTTTGAGATTCTATACAGTCATGCGGTAATAAGAGGATATATATATATATATATATATATATATATATATATATATATATATATATATATATATATATATATATATATATATATATCAAATTCGATTCAGTCTTTGGTAGGCTACCCATTTCTACAAAAAAATATTGTACTAAAACTCTTAAAACTTGTGAGAGAGGGAGAGAGAGAGAGAGAGAGAGAGAGAAAGAGAGAGAGAGAGAGAGAGAGAGAGAGAGAGAGAGAGAGAGAGAGAGAGAGAGAGAGAGAGAGAGAGAGAGAGAGAGAGCAAATTGGCGGGACTTTCGGAGACCGGTAACCTACCTGCTCAAATTTTTGTGAAATCAAATATTGGGCATTTCTGTGATAGAGGGTACTGTTTTATTTATGACATTGATGTCGCAAGTATCATAAATAATACAATTTGTTAGTCATTATGGCGTAGTTGGAATAAAATGCATTATAATCATTAGGCCTACCATTCCTTTTTCGCGAAATAAACCCCATTAGAGCTGAAAATATAAAATGTAATTTTCGTAATTACCTATTAGAGCTGAAAATGTGTCATAACTACCACCTCAATCCCAAATGGATTAAAGTATTGGAAAGACAGTAGACTGAGTCTATGGCTTGACCCA
>NC_090759.1:27761405-27776405 GCF_036898095.1 Palaemon carinicauda
AACTGGATTGGAAATAATATATATTTTTTTTCGATTCGGTTAGCAAATGCTGAAATAAGGGCAAATAACCCAGTAGGGAAAAAGTAGACTTAAGAGGTAAATATCACGTTCGTGGTTCTCCCCATTCCTTTCACACTTCAGCTATAAAATGCCTAGACTTAAAGATTAGAGCTATTGCAATATTTTCACATGCCAGTTCATTGTTATCCGTATCAGATAAGATCCAAGAAAGTAGACTGAGGTGGTATGGTCATGTCACGAGAAGAGATGAACAGTATGTTGGGCGGAGAGTAATGGAAATGGAGGTACAGGGAACGAGAAGGAGAGGGAGACCAAAGCGAAGGTGGATGGACTGTATCAAGGATGACCTTCGATCAAAGGGATTAACCGGTGATGAAGTGTGGGACAGAGGTAGATGGAGAAAGCTGGCAAGAAACATCGACCCGCATAAAAGTGGGAAAAGATGCAGACAAAGAAGAAGAAAGAATTCATTGTTATCCGTGGAAAAATTCTTTGGGGTGGTTTCAGTAGCCTTTAGTGACGTCACGGAGTCACTTATAGACAAGTATCAACTCAAATCTGAATTTCTGAAGTTCCACAGCTTCAACTCTTGTACACTTGAGGGCACACTCGGGGACACAATTCTATCTTATTTCTCTTCCTCTTGTTTTGGTAGTTTATATAGTTTATATAGGAAATATTTATTTTAATATTGTTACTGTTCTTAGAATATTCTATTTTTCCTTGTTTCCTTTCCTCACTGGGTTACTTTCCTTGTTGGAGCCCCTCGGCTTATAGCATATCATACTTTTCCAACTAGGGTTGTTGCTTAGCAAATAATAATAATAATAATAATAATAATAATAATAATAATAATATCGTCGTAGGAGACCCTCTTTTAGGCAGGTTGAGTTAAAAGTAATGGCTACATCGGCAGAGTTTATTTTCTTATCCAATTTTTCTATTTTCCGGATAATTCTCTTCTCTAGAGCGCTGCAATCAGCCATCTTCTCTAGAGAAGAGAATTATCCGGAAAATAGAAAAATTGGATAAGAAAATAAACTCTGCCGATGTAGCCATTACTTTTAACTCAATAATAATAATAATAATAATAATAATAATAATAATAATAGGAAAGTCATCCCACAATCTGGTCAGAGCTGGAATAAAATCTCTAAATATAGTGTAGAATTATCTCATAATGGAGAATTCCTGAGCACTCGAATTATTTGCATTTCTAGTAACGTAAACTACAGAATGGGGAGATCTGAATGCAAAGGATGGTCAGAATTATGAAAAATCTTATGCAACATGCATAAAGAACTAACTGAAAAACGCGTTGGTGCCAGATAATAATATCAAGATCAGGGATAAGGAATTTAATAGACAGCAATTTTTGGTCCAACAAATTAGATGAGAGTGAACAGCTGAAGACCAGACAAGAGTAAGATATTCAAAACATTGCAGAATAAAAGAAGAAACACATTTCCTCAGGATACATTGATTACCGAATATTCTAAAAGATTATCTCAAAATTAGATTTTCTGTGGTATTCAAGATGCAACAGACCGAATGCGTCTCTCAAAAGCAAAATTTCAATCAAGAATCATATCTAGAATTTTAAATAGATTGTATATACTTAAGCAATGTCCGTGCAAAGATCTGGTTATTAGAGAAACCACTTTCCTTGATATGCTATTATCATATTTTTGAGTTTTGTTAGGGTTCATCTTCAGATCTCATAATAATCAGCTTGGTCCAATGTTAACTAGATCTCTATTATTATTATTATTATTATTATTATTATTATTATTATTATTATTATTATTATTATTATTATTATTATTATTATTATATAAGGTAAAACCCTAGATGGAAAAACAAGATGCTATAAGCCCAAGGGCTCCAACAGGGAAGAATAGCCCAGTGAAGATAGGAAATAAGGAAATAAAAAAACGATATAAGAAGTAATGAACAATTAAAATAAAATATTTTAAAAACATTAACAACATTAAAACAGAATCAGCAGCCATAGGTCTACATTTAGGAGATTGAACCGATGCAAAGAGAGTAGCATCATCTGCATATGCAACACGTTTGTTTTAAAAGCCCAATCGACATATCAAGTTTATATAGTACGAAAAGTAATGGTCTGATAACGCGACCCTGTGGAACACCAAATAATACATTTCTATAGTCACTATGGTGCCCATCAACAAATACTCTTTGCAATCTATTACGTAACAGTTCATTAATTATGCTAAGAAAAGGCCCACCTATTCCTATCTCTTTGAGTTTGAAAACAAGGGCCTCGTGATTAACACCACAGAGAGAGAGAGAGAGAGAGAGAGAGAGAGAGAGAGAGAGAGAGAGAGAGAGAGAGAGAGAGAGAAAGTGGTGTTAAGAAATTCAGTCTAGAAAAATGGGCAATATACTATATCGTTAAACGTGATTTTATGGTGCTAAATCTACGTGCTTAAGGCATTTATGATCACAGCTTTACGAATGGAAGGAAACGAACGTAAGCTGAATCTCACGTATAAAAAAAAAAGTTAATGGCTATGATCTCAGCAATCTATTTTATTAGCTTTTAAGGTAGATATCTTCTGGGAAATTTCGGTTTTTCATTTTGAATCCGTACATGGAGTGCCATACCACGCGTATTCAAAAGATGGTTTCACACAACAGACCTTGGTTTCACATTAGCACGTCTCTTAGCGGGGAATCGTTATACACAATTCTTCATTTTGCCCAGAGCTAAAATCACACACTTATTCGTAATGACAATATCAACCAATTATAAATTATAGCTCACCTCAGTTCCAATATCCAAAGAATACCAGTTTTGCCTCCAGTATTGGCTACGTGGTGCAATGATTGGTGGTAAGGCGCTAAAAGATTACAGAAAACGTGTTCTTGTGTCAACGCCTCAAGGAGAGATCAGGGAATATATTGATTTTTTTTCCTTTTGCGAAGAAGCTAACTTGTCTCGCTCTCTTCAGAGCTAGTTCGATGACAATCGTATTTTTAGGTACAGCTGTATGTTGCACCTTTATAAGATATTTAGTTTATTGGATGCACTATAGTGTGTAGTTCAAACTTTCTTTTGAAAGACACTATTGCTAGAGAATTATTGAGTCCTTTGACTGGCCAGATGGTACTACATTGGATCCCTCTCTGGTTACGGCTCATTTTTCATTTGCCTACATACACAATGAATTGTCTGGACTATTCTTTACACACTTTCCTCTTTCGTCATACGCCTGCCAACACTAAGAGACTCGAACTCCTGACAACACTAAGATAATCGAATGAAAAAATAATCATCTTCACTCAAGGGGCTAACTACAGCATTGTAATTGTCCAGTGGCTACTTTCCACTTGGTAAGGGTAGGAGAGACTCTTTAGCTATGGTAAGGAGCTCTTCTAGGAGAAAGACACTCCAAAATCAAACCATTGTCCTCTAGTTTTGGGTAGTGCCATAGCCTCTGTATCATGGTCTTCCACTGTTTTCATTTTCATAATTTATATTTGAAAGATTTATTTTAATGTTACTGTTCTTAAGATATTTTATCTAAATTGTTAATTAATTCTCTTATTGTTTATTTCCTCATTTCCTTTCCTCACTGGGCTATATTTCCCTGGTGCTTATAGCTTATCGCCTGCTGCTTTTCCAACTAGGGTTGTAGCTTAGTTAATAATAATAATAATAATAATAATAATAATAATAATAATATTATTATTATTATTATTATTATTATTATTACTTGTCAAGCCACAACCCTAATTGGAAAAGCAGGATGCTACAAGCCCAGGGGCTCCAACAGGAAAAATAGCTCAGTGAGGAAAGAAAACAAAGAAAAATAAAATATTTTAAGAAGAGGAACAAGATTAAAATAAATATCTCTTATATAAACTATAAAAACCTTAACAAAACAAGAGGAAGAGAAGTTAGACAGAACAGCGTGCCTGAGTGTACCCCCAAGCAAGAGAACTCTAACCCAAGACAGTGGAAGACCATGGCACAGAGGTCACGGCACTACCCAAGATTAAAGAACAATGGTTTGATTTTGTAGTGTTCTTCTCCTAGAAGAGCTGCTTACCATAGCTTAATAGTCTCTTCTACTCTTACAGAGAGAAAAGTGGCCACAGAACAATTACAGTGCAGAAAGAAGAATTGTTTGGTAATCTCAGTGTTGTCAGGTGTATGAGAACAGAAGAGAATATGTAAAGAATAGGCCAGGCTATGCGGTGTATGTGTAGGCAAAGGGAAAATGAACCGTAACCAGAGAGAAGGATTCAATGTACTACTGTCTGGCCAATCAAAAGACCCCACAACTCTCTAGCAGTAGTATCTCAACGGGTGGTTGGTGCCCTGGCCAACCTATTACCTATAAAATAATAATAATAATAATAATCCCTTTAAGAATCCATTAATAATAAATAAAAACACAGTAACAAGAAGGAATACGGACTGGCAATTCAAAGCATGATTTCGTATGCCATACATGACATCACTGCTGTCCTGCATATCAATCAAATCGACCTATCCACTCTATATAACATAAAACCGAGTCTATATATGAATGGAATCAATAATTCGTCTTCCACTGTCTTGTGTTAGAGTTCTCTTGCTTGAGGGTGCACTCGGGCACACTATTTTATTTTTCTTTCTCTTGTTTTATTAAAGTTTTTTATAGTGTATATTGGAAATATTTATTTTATTGTTACTGTTCTTAAAATGTTTTATTTTCCCTTGTTTCCTTTCCTCACTGGGATATTTTTCCTGTTGGGACCCTTAGGCTTATAGCATCCTGCTTTTCCAACTACGGTTGTAGCTTAGCAATTAATGATATTACTACTACTAACAATAATAATAATGATAATAGCAACAACAACAACAACAACAACAACAATAATAATAGTAATAATAATAATAATAATAATAATAATAATAATAATAATAGTTATCACGGCAGTGCGAGTTATTTATTCTTTGTTTTGTTTTACAGTTCACCATTGTTGATTTTTTTTTCTACCATTATGACTTTTTAGTACCGACTAATTGGAAGTTGATTAGTGATCTGTCGGACTCGGGTTCGAGTCCCACTTAAACTAGATAGTTTTTTGTAGTATCTGCAACCTTACCATCATCCTGAGCTAAATTCCGGGTGTTTGGGGATCCTATAGGTCTATCTGCTGAGTCATCAGCAACTATTGCCTGGCCCTCCCTGATCCTAGCTTGGGAGGAGACGGGTCTTGGGTGCTGATATAAGATTATATGGTCAGTCTTTAGGGCATTGTCCTGCTACTTTGGGCATTATCTCTCTCTCTCTCTCTCTCTCTCTCTCTCTCTCTCTCTCTTTTACCTTGCCATTCAAGAGTGAAATTTAAACCAGATAGAAAAGTTCTCCCGGTTTTTTCGTTTTCAAAATACTACTATGTAGATTTGGAAATTTCTAGGTAAAGAGATATAACAATAATTCTCTGGTTAATGTCTTGATCTATCATAGAGCCAAAGAAACTTTCTTTGTCTGTGGCACATCCACCACAAAAATTTAATTGAAATCCATGAATTATCTAATTGAGAGATCTTGTGAGACTAAGCCAGTTTTTAACTTTCTAGATTATCTTGACTCTTTACAATAAAAGTAGGCCTATATGATGCATTATGAGAGGATAGCTGATTGCTTTGTGTGGTGATATGGAATGTTGTTAAAATTTACAGCGTTCTCTTTTATATGATTAGCAAAAGATTCGTATTGCTTCTTTCAAAAACTTTGCTAGATATTACGCATCTTCGGTTGTTCACAAATATATATATATATATATATATATATATATATATATATATATATATATATATATATATATATATATATATATATATATATATATATATATATATACTGACATTGCCTCATTCACGTACTTAACAGTGTTTTGGTGCAATCGATTGATACCTTTCAAATTACTTTTGTCTCTCTTAATCACGATACAACAATAGTGAAATCGCCTGCTCTGGATCGAAAACAGCGTTAACACACATTTTCGTTAAAAAGCCTTCGACCTTGAGCGTAAACCTCATCGCAACCGTCACATGCATTCCGTGGGTTCGGTTTCCAATCCCTCAGTTCTCACTGTTAATAGTTTACTCTTGTATTGGGGGAGTTTTATTGTAGGTAATATAACATTTGAAGGAACGCAGCGAGTTTTATCTTGCCTTGGAGATTTACAATAGTCTGCTTTGATCAGGTATGCATTTTTTTCTAAGGAAATTGTCATTACACTGATAATTTTGCAAGCCTACTCAGGATGTTGACAATTAAGACAAGACAGTTACATAATTTTGGTGGTAAGTTTAAGGAATTTTGTTCTGATCTAGGGAATTTTCTATGGAAAATCTTCACCCTCTTTAGGAGATAAGTGGTTGGAAGCAATAGACTCATTGCTGCTAGACTCAAAGACTCACACTGGCCGAGACAGACCGGTTTTGTTATGGAGCTCGCCTCTTAGATCGCCGGTAAAACGAGAAGCTATAATGCGGTGTCACAAGCACAGGTTTTATTATTATTATTATTATTATTATTATTATTATTATTAATTGCTAAGCTACAACCCTGGTTGGAAAAGCAAGATGCTATAAGGCCAGGGACCCCAACAGGGAAAATAGCCCAGTGAGGAAAGGAAACAAGGAAAAAATAAATATCTTAAGAACAGTAACAACATTAATCCATTTGGCCTTAAAAATGTTTGCACTATGTACTCCGAATTAAAAGCAAAATTCAAGTCTAGTAGCCTAGTACAGTGATGCCTGACATCGTAACGAATATGCTGTAGATACTCCAATTTTCCTGATGTAGAAAATGTCTAGAGATATTAGATTTAGAAAACGGATACACGATTTTCTTGACATGACAAAACGTTTACACGAGGCACCCACTAATAAGATATGAGATAACCAATTCGTGACACATAATAAAATCCCTGTAGGGAAGCAAATGCCACCAGTACTCCTCTGGTCGTTATTGCAACTAAAGTTTATACGGGTCTTTGCAAGCATTCATTTGACCCTTACAATAGTTGTACTAACTTTAGACCTTCAACCATATACCTACATTTCTGTTTATTTTCCTCCATGTTGCTCTTCAACCTCTTAGTCTCTACTTTATACTGCAACTGCTAGTTTTCACCAGTTGCATACGGCGTGTGAATGGTTTCTGAGGTGCATGCGCGGGTCCTTTTGGACTAAATTCATAAATTCCTACTATAGGATACCGGTATTATAAAATGAACAAATCTTACATCCTTTCATAAAAACAAGAAAATTAACACATTTGATATCCTTCAATGGTATGAGAAAATTAACAGTTGACACTTTCAAAAGACACGAGAAAACGATCAAATTCGACACTTTTCAAAGATATGAAAAACGAACACATTTGACACCCTTTAGAAATATGAAAAAAAAAAAATAGATTCGACCTTTTCGAAAATTAACACATTTGGCACCTTTCAAAATATGTGAAAACTGTACCAACCGTGTGTCACACAATTGTACATAATTCCTTTTGTATATATTATGCTTGTATCTTCGCTCTTCCCTCGCACTAAACGAACATGAAAATTCATGTCTGCTGTTTTCCTTTGTAACATTGTCTGTCTTGTTAACTTGTTATGTCCTGTTGTCTTGAGGTTTTGTATATAATGGAGAGTGTTCTATAATAATATAACTCAGTTGATTGCATCCTGCCTTTGAGTTCACAACCCTCTATCGGCCGGTCACATTGGTGACCCCGGAGTGACTCACCAATGTGACGGGCCGATAGAGGGTTGTGAACTCAAAGGCAGGATGCAATCAACTGAGTTATATTATTATAGAACACTCTCCATTATATACAAAACCTCAAGGCAACAGGACATAACAAGTTAACAAGACAGACAATGTTACAGAGGAAAACAGCAGACATGAATTTTCATGTTCGTTTGGTGCGAGGGAAGAGCGAAGATACAAGCATAATATATGCAAAAGGAGTTATGTACAATTGTGTGACACACGGTTGGTACAAAACAAACAAAGTCGACACCATTCAAAGAAATGAGAAAACAAACTTGTTTGACACCTTTCAATTATAAGAGAAAACGAAAACATTTGGCACCTTTCAAAGATATGAGAAAACAAACAAAGTCGACACCTTTCAAAGAAATGAGAAAACAAACTTGTTTGACACCTTTCAATTATAAGAGAAAACGAAAACATTTGGCACCCTTCAAAGATATGAGAAAACAAACAAAGTCGACACCTTTCAAAGAAATGAGAAAACAAACTTGTTTGACACCTTTCAATTATAAGAGAAAACGAAAACATTTGGCACCCTTCAAAGATATGAGAAAACAAACAAAGTCGACACCATTCAAAGAAATGAGAAAACAAACTTGTTTGACACCTTTCAATTATAAGAGAAAACGAAAACATTTGGCACCTTTCAAAGATATGAGAAAACAAACAAAGTCGACACCTTTCAAAGAAATGAGAAAATTAATAAATTTGACACACTTCAATTAAATGAGAAACGAACACAATTGACACTTTCAAACATATGAGAAAATGAACACATTTGACACTTCAAACATATGAGTAAAAAAACATATTCGACACCCTTCAATGATACAAGAAAAGGAGCACATTTGACACCCTTCAAAGACATTAGAAAACATGGACATGTGACACCTAAATATAAATAATTATGATGAACCATATTTTTCTTTTACTGGAGAAATATGCATCCATACACTAGCCTACGGTGTTTGCTAAATTTCTTTTCACACACTCAATTAGGTGTAAATAGCTAAGTAAATTCTTTTGCAAATGCAATCTGTTTGAGACCTACTAAAAGATATGAAAAAACGAATGCACGTCACGATATATGGGAAAATAAACCCATTTGACACTCATCAAAGTTATGAGAAAACGAACACATGTGATACCGATACTTTGGGTTAAGTGTTGACCAAAATATTTCACACTTGAATCAACACACATATATATTCTTCATTACCAACTTAATAATATTAATGAAGGAATTAAGTATATCTATTTCAACATGGAAGACAGTGCTGTTCTATGTTGTTTATTCTGAATATTATTCAATAGTTTAGCGGGGAAACAATTGAAATTAATATAAGATAGTCTCGTGCCAATACCGGCTTTTGCTAGACGAAGGCTACAAAAATGTAGCAATCTAATGTTATCGTTAATATTACTATTAAAATCATAAAGCCATTCTTGGAATTTTCCAAAATAAAATAGTAATACCTCAACATTAATAGATATCAAACAAAATAGAAAAAGTAGATATAAATTTTTACGGGTATAAGACGAGTTAAACGATGCTGACATTTATTCAAATCTACCTGTTTGAGTATGATTTCTTATACATCCTTCCAACACAGTTTGTACAGTACTGTACGATGATTTACATCCGAACTTCACCCGTCTGGCAGCCATAAGATAAGCCTAGACCCTAGTGCTCGACAAAAGACAATGAAGGATTGAAGGCCTTGAGAGAGAGAGAGAGAGAGAGAGAGAGAGAGAGAGAGAGAGAGAGAGAGAGAGAGAGAGAGAGAGAGGAAAACGCCACTATAATCCACTAATTCTGAATAAGTCTGGATTTTACGGCCATACAAATGCACGCTTAAGTAGCGGGGGGGGGGGGGGTGTGTGTAAATATGAGGATAAAGGGAAAATCGGCCACAGAAAGGCTATGGAATCCGTGGCTCCTCACAATGCTACAAATATTAACTAATCTAACTTGGACTACGCGAAGTAGTTTATATCTCATAACAATTTCAATTCGAGGTATTCCATTCATCTCTGTAATTCCTATGGTGAGTACATTTTCTTATCAACAACTTTTCAAGATACAGTAAACGTCTAAGCTTCGGTATACAATTGTTTGTGTGAGGATGTGTACTGGTAGAAGTGGGCACCTTGCTTTATCCTGTGCTCTACGAGTGTCATTGAGCTAAGATCAAGGTTATCTTTGCATTTCCAAGAATTTTAAAGGCCTGATTATTTCAAAATAATTGTTAATATTCATCTGTATTACTTTGAGTAGATGTTGGGTAATCATTCTTCTCCTCAAAAGATGACAAAACGTCAGACATGCCTTAGACTCATTATCATACAGACATGCATGCAAATAATAGCGTAGTTATGAGCAAGCATCTTGGCAGGAAAACATCGTCTGGTTTGATGTCTGGGTAGTGCCAATGTCATCTCTCTCTCTCTCTCAACCTTCAACCTGTTTTGGTCGATGTTTCCATGTTTTGTTGCTATGAGGAAAACGCGCATTATTTTCTATATGTAGCACGACATCTTTTGTTGCTTCGTTCCTCACACGTCAAAACACAATCAGAAGTAACATCAGTTTCACTTTAAGTAAAGTCATGATACCCAGTTGAATGTTACCGTGGCCGACCGTCTAGTCAGTGACGTCACTTTGAGTGGGCAACGGTTCATTCAACTTCGGTCTCCGGGACACACATTGACGCCGATGGATAGCGAGGAAGAGTAGAGTAAGATATTAGCTTGAAATGGTGATGAATTAGTGTTTTGAAATAGACATGCATGTAATTCTCTCTCTCTCTCTCTCTCTCTCTCTCTCTCTCTCTCTCTCTCTCTCTCTCATATATATATATACATATATATATATATATATATATATATATATATATATATATATATATATATATATATATATATATATATATATATATAATGTGTGTGTGTGTTTGAGGATCTTATTCTTATGTGTGTAGCTTTGAGATAAACAGACTATCACAGTAGCATTTGCCCTTAATTTTGAATCATGGATGAGCCCCTTGTGCTGAAAACTAGCGTGACTTAAATAGCTTCATGTAGCTATACTGAGGTATAAGATAAAAGCTAGCTTCCTGGATGTTGAAAACCCTTCTTTTTAACACCTGTTTCGTCCCGTCTATCCACCCTTTTCTTGGTCTTCCTCTCGTTCTTCTCGTGTATTCTTATCACCAATCTTTCACCACCTCATTCTTTCTACATGACCAAATCATCTCAAGACATACACTTTCTTTACCTACGCCAGTACCCACGGGCTATTGACCTACGCTAACCTTTTACCACAGTCTATAGAAAGGCTTTTTACGACCCTTTCCTACCCTCCAGTATGACATTGCCACAACTGTTCCTCGATATAGAATTCACCGCGACCTCGTCATAGAAATATTCATAATCTACTTTTAAAACACACTGTTCTGTCTTTATCCTTACCTCAGATTTTAGCACTGTTCTGTCATGCGTTGTTCTTCCTTTTTATCAAATTATTATTATTATTATTATTATTATTATTATTATTATTATTATTATTATTAGCAAAGCTACAACCCAAGTTGGAAAAGCAGGAGTCTATAAGCCCGATGGCTCCAACTGAGAAAAATAGCCCAATGAAGAAAGGAAATAAGTAAATAAATAAACTATATGAGAAGTAATGAATAAACAATACGAAATTTCTTAAGATCAGTAAAAACGTTAAAATACTGTAGATCTGTCATATATAAACTGTGAAGAGAAACTTTTGTTAGCCTGTTCAAAATTAAAACATTAGCTGCAAGTTAGAACCTCTGAAGTTCCATCGATGCAACTGCCTGATTAGGAAGATCATTCCACAATCTGGTCAATGCTGGAATAGAACTTTGTAGGTAGTGGGTTGGATACGGCACCAGCCAACCTTTAAGATATTACCGCTAGAGAATCATTGGGTCCTTTAATTGGCCAAACAGTACTACATTAGATTGCTCTCTCTGGTTACAGCGCATCTTTCCTTTGCTTACACATACACGGAGTAGTCTGGCCTATTTTTTCCACATTCTCCTCTGTCCTCATACACCTGACAACCCTGAGATTACCAAACAATTCTTCTTCGCTTAAGGGGTTAACTACTGCAATGTAATTGTTCAGTTAGCTACTTTCATTTCGGTAAGGATAAAAGAGATTCTTTAGCTACGGTAATAAGCTCTTCTTTGAGGAGGACACTCCTAAATTAAACCATTATTCTCTAGTCTTGGGTAGTGCCATAGCCTCTGTCCCATGGTCTTCCACTGTCTTGGGTAGAGTTCTTTTGCTTGAGGGTACACTTGGACACAATATTCTATCTTATTTTTCTTCCACGTAGTTTTTTTCTTTATAGTTTATATGTGAAAAAAAATATTTTAATGTTGTTACAGTTCATAGGATACTTTATTTTGATTGTTCATTACGTCTTTATTAGTTTATCTATTTACTTATTTCCTTTCCTCACTGGGCTACTTTCCTTGTTGGAGCCCTTGGGCTTATGGCAGTCTGCTTTTCCAAATACGTTTGTAGCTTAGCAAGTAATAATAATAATAATAATAATAGTAATAATAATAGTAATAATAATAATAATAATAATACTGTATAATGTTGAGCCTTATAATGGAGAAGGCAAAACATTTAGAATTAACTGTATACCTAAAGGAATTTTCTCTATGAAGGCTGTCTGCTTGAGGGTTCTTCATAGGAAGGCTGGCAGCTTGAAGGAGTTTAGCCCCCCTGACACTTGCACGCATTCGTGGCACGCACTGGCACGCATTGATGCGCGAACTCGCGTGAACGAGCCGTGAAAATGTCGTGAACAGTGCGGAAACTCGCGTGCCAGAGCGTACCAATGCGTGCCATGCGGGCCCAAAACTTTGAAATGTTTAAAGTTTGTGGCACGCATTGGCACGCACTAAATGGCCGTGAACGATGCGCCAACTGGAGTGAACTGGAGTGAACAGTGAGGGAACTGGGGTGAACTGGAGTGAACTGGAGTGAACGATGCGGGAAGTAGCGTGAACTTTATAATGAAGAGAAACAAAAAGGAAACGAAAATATTAATGAAAAGGAAAGAAAAATAAACCTAGTAAATTTTTATATTTGCTGTTTTAATGTGAAAAAAAAATGATATCTTATTTCAAACTATTTCTATAACTTTATAATGAAGAGAAACAAAAAGGAAACGAAAAAATTAATGAAAAGGAAAGAAAAATAAACCTAATAAATTTTTATATTTGCTGTTTTAATGTGAAACAAAATTATATCTTAAAAATTCAAACTATTTCTATAACTTTATAATGAAGAGAAACAAAAAGGAAACGAAAAAATTAATGAAAAGGAAAGAAAAATAAGCCTAATAAATTTTCATATTTGCTGTTTTAATGTGAAAAAAAATTATATCTTATTTCAAACTATTTTTATAACTTTATAATGAAGAGAAACAAAAAGGAAACGAAAAAATTAATGAAAAGGAAAGAAAAATAAACCTAATAAATTTTTATATTTGCTGTTTTAATGTGAAAAAAAATTATATCTTATTTCAAACTATTTTTATAACTTTATAATGAAGAGAAACAAAAGGGAAACGAAAAAATTAATGAAAAGGAAAGAAAAATAAACCTAATAAATTTTTATATTTGCTGTTTGAATGTAAAAATAAAATGATGTCTTATTTCAAACTATTTCTATAACTTTATAATGAAGAGAAACAAAAAGGAAACGAAAAAATTAATGAAAAGGAAAGAAAAATAAACCTAATAATTGTTTATATTTGCTGTTTGAATGTAAATATAAAATGATGTCTTATTTCATGCACACACTTATTTTCCTCTATTACCAATCAAGACCCAAAACTTTTGTTTTGAATAAAAATGAACTGAAAAATAAACCCAAGAAATTTTTAAGTTTGCTGTTTGAATGTAAAAATAAAATGATGTTTTATTTCATCAACATACTTATTCTTCTTTATTACCTTAAAATGAAGGGCAAAACAAATTTTTTCTGTTTGCAGTTTTAATGTAAAAATAAAATGATTTCTTATTTCAACACACTTTTTTCTCTATTACCTTAAAATCAACAGCCTAAAAACTTTTCATGTTTGCTGCTTTTAATGTTAAAATAAAATGCTTTCTTAATACTTGTACATATTTCATGTCTGCTATTTATATGTAAATCAAATGCTTTTTTATTGAAACTAAAATAAAGGGCAACAAAAAATACAAACGAAAAAGATACGTTTCTTCTCCTCAATGCAATGGTGTCTCTGACAGAAAGCATTGTTGTCTCTTCCGAACCCAATCCAAGAATGTCCTCGGGTTGGAGAAGCCCCGTTTTTATATGGAGTGGCCAATTCGTGAACTGGCGTGAACTGGCGTGACCAATGCGGAAACGATGCGGAATGATGAGTGAACTCGCGTGAACGTGTCGTGAACGATGCGCGAACTACGCGTGCCAATTCGTGCCATCGCGTGAACGTCGCGTGAACGTCGCGTGAACGATGCGCGAACTGGAGTGAACTGGTCGTGAACAGTGCGCGAAAAACACCAGTGCGTGCCAAAAAGTGGCACGCACTGGCGCGCATCAATGCGTGCCAGTGCGTGGCAAAAATGCGCGCAAGTGTCAGGGGGGCTTTTCTCTATAAAGGCTGTCTGCTTTAGTGTTCTTAATAGGAAAGCTGAGAGTTTGAAGGAGTTTTCTCCATGAAGGCTGTCAGCTTGAGTTTGTCCTAGGAAGGCTGACAGTTTGAAGGAAATTTATCTATGAAGGCTATCAGCTCGAGTGTTCTTCCTAGGAAGGCTAACAGTTTGAAGGAGTTTTATCTATGAAGACAATCTGCTTGAGTGTTCCTCCTAGGAAGGCTAACAGTTTGAAGGAGTTTTATCTATGAAGGCTGTCAGCTTGAGTGTTCTTCCTAGGAAGGCTGAGAGTTTGAAGAAGTTTTATCTATGAAGGCTCTCAGCGTGAGTGTTCTTCCTAAGAAGGCAGGCATTCAGATCTCGCTCTGCTAAGAGTTTACGTTACATAAATGTGACGTCATAATGAGTTAATGTTTAAATGTTTTTCCCTTCCATTATAATTTACCTTTAGGAGTATTGTTCGTTAGTTAATAAAGTAGGGGGAAAACA
>NC_090759.1:27778905-27791405 GCF_036898095.1 Palaemon carinicauda
TGGATGAGGTATGTGCTTAGTTGTCAATCAGACGTGTCAAATATTTACAGGTGGATAGATTTCTAATATGGTTGCGAGGAGCGGTGGTCTGCCCCCTCTTGTTTTTCTCTAATTTCTGACAATCTTATTTCCATTTTATAGTTAAGAAAATGTCATGTTGTTTTCTCTTATAGAAATTTAGAATAAGTAACGATGGAGTTTCTTTCATTGTCCTCTAATTCCCCCTTTTTTTTTTTCATTTCAGTATATATTGAGGACTATGAAGCGGCGAAGTAGATGAATGGAGAAGTATTGATTTAAAAGCTCAAGATAGAGTCGACTGGCGAAATCTAACCGAGGCCCTTTGCGTCAATAGGCGTAGGAGGAGATGATGATGATTATTGGATAATTTCAATTTCCTATAGTAAGATTTTGAAAACATACTTCATGAAGTGGAAGTATTTTTACTTTTGTACAGCATTTTAAAGCACGTTTGATATTGCAGTACCATTTGATGGTAAGATTAATCACAGTGTACATCCTTGTTAAACAATCGCTAAAGTAATGAATTAATTCACCCTGTTCTAAAGAACCTCCACCCACGGGGAAGTATCAATGATTTGTGGTCGACCAAAATTCAGAGGTTAAAATGGCTTACCTCAAACAAATAGGCGCACTTGTCGATACCTAACTTGGATACCAGTGTTTGAAAGCTGTCCTGGTAGAATATACAGTAAGCTAATTTAGTGGAGGTCCTCTTAAATATGTAAATTTGATTCAGTCACTTCACTGGCATAGCAAGTGCAAAGTTAATGTTAATGGAGCCCTATAAAACGACTTTCCAGTGAACAGTGGAGTACTCCATGGGAATGTGTTGTCACCTATACTGTTTATCCTCCTCGTGGATTTTGTAATGCATAGACTGGATTGATAATAGGAAATTAGCTGACCTAGAGTATGCTGATGGCGCTGCCCTTATTAGCAGAACACCACAGGATTTGCAATGCTTGCTTACCAGAATCCATGAAATGTCAGAGAATAAATAGAAGAAAGAGAGATGATGAGAACGGAATATGCAATGGAAGATGAAATATCATTGGAAGGAGAAAAGATTAATGAGGTAGAATCATTTAAGTATGAACTATGATCTCTAATATAGGATCTTCAGAATTGGAGTTTAATGAAAGCTTGAAAAAAGAAAATCAGACAATGGCTAGGTTATGTAAAATTTGGAAATCAAATCGCCTGAAATTACATATAAAAGTCGTGGTATGACAATGAAACAATATCCAACAGATTTTGTAGATTTGAGAACAAAGCCCTCAGAAGAATATTGGGAGTTAAGTGGCAGGACAGGATTAGATATGAAACAATTAGAGAGATTAATCAAGTGCCATATGTGGATGAGATCATGGTGAGGGGTAGATAGAGATGGGTTTGGGCATGCTGTGAGGGGCCGAGAGAAGGTTGTGAACTCAAAGGCAGTGTAAAGCAACTGAGTTAATTTATTATAGAACACTCTCCTTTAAATGCAAAACCTCAAGGCAACAGGAAATTACATGTTCGAGAAACAGACAATGTTACATAGGAGAAACGCAGACATGTTTATTCTGGTTCTTTTTAGTGCGAGGGAAGAGCGAAGATACAAGCATAATATTATACAAAATGAATTATGTACGATCGTGTGACACACGGTTGGTACAATGCTCTTCGCACTTCCCAAGAGAAATTAGTTCACTAAACTTTAAACTGGTCTCCACAAGCATTAGAAGAGTTGGAAGAACCAGGCCTACATGGCTGAGGGCTATGAAGTGTGAAGTAGGAAATGATGAATGGCGAAGTATTGATTTAAAAGTTCAATATAGAAAGGACTGGCGAAATCTAACCGAGGCCCTTTGCGTCAATAGGCATAGGAGGAGATGATGATGATGACCTGGCAGAAACCTTGGGTCCCATCAAGAACAGGGCCTTTGCAACTTTTTTTTCTTTTAGTGTTAAATTTAAAACTATGGATTATTTACTTAAGTTGTGATATTATGTAATAATTTGAACGAAAAGGGAGCGTGAAATATGCCGGGGGTGGGGGATGGGGTTGCTGAGGGATGTCGAGGTTCCAAAAGACGATCAAAGCCTCGAGGTCCTGTCATGAGAACAGCACTGCCTCCCTTTACCTCTCTTGGTTTGTCATACTACCGAAGGTGGTTCAACCTAAACAAGGATAAGATAGGTAGCTCATGAAAACTACAGGTGTTCATGGACCTTGCCTAAACAAGTGTCACAAGAGGCTTTGATGTGATGGACGGTGGATTTGTAGAGGTTAGCGTTCGACCATAAATACACATGTGTAATAAGAGCAGAAGTGCTCAATATAGCCTTTTTTGGTGTAAAATTATTTTACATTTAGTGACAGATTAACAGGGTGCGGATTAATGGTCTCAGAACTTAACGCTTAATTAGTAGGAAAATATACAGAGAACTCCTGTTCTTAGCCCTGTCTTTTAGCCACGTGACAGCAGATCTTCATTACTCTTTTACACACACACACACGCACACACTCACAACAAACACACAAACACACACTTATATATACATATATATATATATAAATATATATATATATATATATATATATATATATATATATATATATATGTGTGTGTGTGTGTGTGTGTGTGTGTGTGCTTTGAAGCCTCCGTAGTTCACTCTTTAACAAATCAAGGTATGACTATTGGTAGGTCTAGGGCATTATATTAGCCCCATCCAGATCTGTTACCAATATGCAACTTATCTAGAATTCTACGAATCATACCATACGGCCAATTTTCTTTAAAAAAAATAGAGAGCTCATTGAAATTCTTTAGGTAACCGTTTAACCACGGATAAATGGTAAAAATCACGTTATTCTCCTTGTTTTCCAAGCGTTCTGTGGTTTGATCTTTAGCAGCTGACTTGCATCTTCCTAATTGGAAAATTAGAATATTACAAGACCAAGGAGTTCAACTGGGAAAGGAGCCCAGTCTGGATATAATAGAGAATCGCTAATAAATTATAAAATGCATCAAGATGAGTAACAGCGTTGGATAGATCAGTTATATATAAACTATGAAACTAGACTTATGTCAACCTATTCAACAGTGCTCTTGACACTCCCCAAAAGAGATTAGTTCACCAAACGTTCAGCTGGGCTCCACAAGGCACTAGAAGAGTTGGAAGACCCAGGTCTACATGGCTGAGACTATGAAGTGTGAAGTAGGAGATGATGAATGGAGGAGTATTCGATTAAAAGCAAGAGAAAGAGACGAGTGACAAAATCTAACCGAGGCCCTTGTGTCTATAGGCGTAGGAAGAGATGATGATGAAGATTCAACAGAAAAGCATTTGTAACAAGTTTCAATTAATCAGGTCCCTCACACTCAACAACCAGATTGCGCAACTCATTTCACAATATCGCCACAGCTAGAATAAAACCTATAGAATGGTGTTTAGTATTGAACCTTATGGTGAAGGTAAAACTGTTAGAATTAATTGGATATATAATACTGAACTATATAGATTGATGGGGGAAGCAAAACTGTTAGAGTTAACAAATTATCTAGTCCTGGACGATACAGTCTGGGAAGATCTGACCATCCTTTATATTCAGATCTCTCTGGACAATTCTATCCTGTTCGTAATAATAGGCAGGCAGTTAATTCTAATAGCCAGGCCTTCTCCATCATGAGGCTCAATACTACACAGTATTCTAGAAGTTTTATTCCACCTGTTACCAAGTTGTGAAATGATCTTCCTAATCGGGTAGTTGAATCAGTAGAACTTCAAAAGTTCAAAGTTGGAGCAAATATTTCCATGTTGACCAGGCTGACATGAGTCTTTTTATAGTTTATATATGACATATCTGTTTTTGACGTTATTAATAGTTTATATATGACATATCTATTTTGACGTTGTTACTGATTTTAGAATGATTTATTGTTAATTTGTTATCATCATTTATTTATTTCCTTATTTCCTTTCCTCACTAGGCTATTTTTCCCTATTGGAGCCCTTGGGCTTATAGAATATTGCTTTTCCGTCTAGGGTTGTAGTTTGGCTAGTAATAATGATAATAATAACAATAGTCAAGATTATGAATAATCTTTATGTAATATTCGCAAACAACTAACTGAACGACGGTGCCAGGGATTAATATTCAGATCAGGGATAAGGAATTCAATAGACCACAAGGTTTTGTTCAGTGAATTAAAATGAATCAGCATCTGAAGATTAGACGGGAGGACAGTATTCAAAACATGACATGCAATTTCTTTAACATTCTGCCTAGATGAAAAATAATAATAACAATAATAATAATAATAATAATAATAATAATAATAATAATAATCATCATCATCATTATTATTATTACTATTATTATTATTATTATTAGCCAAACCCTAGTTGGAAAAGCAAGATGCTATAAGCCCAAGTGCTCCAACAGGGAAAAATAGCACAGTGAGGAAAGAAAACAAAGAAATAGATAAACGATATAAGTAATAAAAAATAGAATATTTAAAAAAAATTTAACAACATTAAATTAAATAATTCATATATAGACTATAAAAAGACTCATGTCAGCCTGTTCAACGTGAAAGCATTTGCTGCAAATTTGAACTTTTGAAGTTATGATTCAACTACCCGAATAGGAAGATCATTCCACAACTTGGTCACACCTGGAATAAAACATCTAGAATAATCAAATGAATTTGAAAGAAGTGAAGCTACCATTGAGTTCATTATAGTGTTCAACACCTGATTTGACATACTGTATTCTCGAAACATAAATGCCAAGGGATTTAAATCCCCAATTCAATAAAAATAATTCGAATGACATTAAAGATTTTCTAATAAAAGCAGAAATATATATACACACACACACATATATATATATATATATATATATATATATATATATATATATATATATATATATATGTACTGTGTATATATATATATATATATATATATATATATATATATATATATATATATATATATATATATATATATATATATATATGTATTATAGCCACGAAAGGAAAAATGAAAAAGACTTGATTACTAAGAAACTGACAGCTGTTGGATCCCCTTCTGTATAAATACGATGTCTTTGTATATGTATTCTCATTGCTGAGTTTGATAATGTCTTGAGTGGATGAAAGTACTAACTCCAATCAAGTCTTTTTCAATTTTCCTTTCGTGGCTATAATACATTTTATATTCATCACGTGTCAGCTTTCGTGATTTCTACACACACATATATATATATATATATATATATATATATATATATATATATATATATATATATATATATATATACATATATACAGTATATATATATATATATATATATATATATATATATATATATATATATATATATGTATATAAAACCATTTAGTCTTTTTACAATACGAAATTTTTTGTGGAATTGAAAGAGAAACCGACCTTGTTGTGTTTTTCAGGAGTAAAGTTACAAATAGAATTGCACCTAGAATTTTAAACGAGTTGTGTACAGTTAAAGAAATATTATCAATGAAAAGGAAATATTTATTTTAATGTTATTACTGTTCTTAAAATATTCTATTTTTCCTTGTTTCCTTTCCTCACTGGGCTATTTTCTCTATTGGGACCCCTTGGTTTATAGTATCCTGCTTTTCCAACTAGGGTTATAGCAAATAATAATAATAATAATAATAATAATAATAATAATAATAATAATAATAAAAGATCTACATGTTGAGGAGCCCCTGTCTTTCACTTAGAATTTGATTGTTGTTAAGGTTCAACTTCAGCAATCGCTATTTGCACCGTGCATCAATTTTGTATTGCTCTCTATTAAGGGATTCAGCTACCACACGTTTACCTTCAGGAAATGAAATTGGTGGAAAAAGAGTAGCATCATCTGCATATACAACAAGCTTGTTTTCAAAGCCAAACCATATACTGTATTATGCGTATAAAGAAAAATTAATTGAAAAATAACTCTCTCCCGAGGAAAACCAGTTATTATATTCCTATGAAAAATTTATTTTAATGTTATTATTGTTCTTAAATGTCTCTTGTAGTTTTTCCTTATTTCCTTTCCTCACTGGGCAATTTTCCCTCTTGGAGCCCTTGGGCTTATGGCAACCTGCTTTTCCAACTAGGGTTGTAGCTTAGCAAGTAATAATAATAATAATAATAATAATAATAATAATAATATAGTCACTATGTGTGCATCAACAACTAATCTTTGCAATATATTACTTCAAGATTCAATAATGATATAAAAGCAAATACCTGCCTATTATTATTATTATTATTATTATTATTATTATTATTATTATTATTAGATAAGCGACCACCCTAGTTGGAAAAGCAGGATGGTATAAGCTCAAGGGCTCCAACAAGGAAAATAACCCAGTGAATAAAGGAAATAAGGTAACAGATTGAATAGCATTCCTGAGTGTACCTTCAAGCAAGAGAACTCTACCCCTAAGACAGTGGAAGGCCATGGTACAGAGGCTATGGTACTATCCAAGACTTAAGAACAATGGTTTGATATTAGTGTTCTCCTAGAAGAGATGCTTACCATAGCTAAAGATTATGTTTTTGAAAAACATTTATTTTGATTGTTCATTACTTCTTTTTGTAGTTTATTTATTTCCTTATTTTCTTTCCTTACCAGGCTATTGTTCCCTGTTGGAGCCCTTGGGCTTATAGCATACTGCTTTTCCAAGAAGGGTTGTAGCTTAGCTAATAATAATAATAATAATGATAATATCGTGGTAGGAGACCCTCTTTTAGGCAGGTTGAGTTAAAAGTAATGGCTGCATCGGCAGAGTTTATTTTCTTATCCAATTTTTCTATTTTCCGGATAATTCTCTTCTCTAGAGCGCTGCAATCAGCCAGCAGACTTGAAAAATTCATCAGTCGGGTGAATGACAAAATCGGGAAGACTTTTCAAGTATATTCTCACAAAATACAAGTAAAACTTTTGGTACAAAAGCCATTACTTTTAACTCAATAATAATAATAATAATAATAATAATAATAATAATAATAATAATAATAATAATAATGATAATAATAATAATAATAATAATAATAATGATAATAATAATAATAATAATAATAATAATAATAATAATAATAATACCCTTACCAAGTGGAAAGAAGCCACTGAACAAATACAGTGCAGTAGTTAACCCCTTAGGTGAAGATACATTTATATTAGAACTAAAATCCCATTAAATTTCTTATCCAGATCTTAGTCTTACTTAATGGCACATTTGTTCGATTAGCCCACTGAGTATCCCCTGAATGGTTCAGTAGATACTTTTCTCTTGGCAAGGGTAGAAGAGAAATTAGCTATGGTAAGCAACTCTTCTAGGAGAAGGACACTCCAAAATTAAACCATTGTTCTCTAGTCTTGGGTAATGCCAAAGCCTCTGTACTATGGTCTTCTATTGCCTTGGATTAGAGTTCTCTTGCTTGAAGGTAAACTCGGGCACGCTATTCTATCCTGTTTCTCTTCTTCGTGTTTTTTTTTCTCGGGGGGGGGGGTGGTTTATAGTTTATATATGATAGATCTAATTTAATGTTGTTAATTATTTAAAAATATTTTATTCTAATTATTATTACTTCTCTTCTAGTTTATCTAATTCCTCATTTCCTTACCTCACTGGGCTATTTTCCCTGTTGGAGCCCTACGGGTTATAGCATCCTGCTTTTCCAACTAGGTTTGTGTCCTAGCCAGTAATAATAATAATAATAATAATAATAATAATAATAATAATAATAATAATAATAAAACACTTTCATAGCTGACCATCATTTGTATTCAAGTCTCTCCACAGTGTCCAGACGATGTCAACCGCCACATAGTACTAGACATTCTATTGACAGTCCCCCCTTTCCTTTTGTGAGGTTCAATACATTGAAGTTGTCGATATACTTTCTTCATTTGCTTTTCTTTGTTACTCCTCGCTTTCAGTTTATTCTTTACTTCTATATTTCTTATTTTACAATTTGGATTGCTTATAATAATAGCAATAATAATTAGATAGATTCCGTAATTGCATAAGAAAATATGAATTTAATTAACAAAGGGACTACGTGTATAAAACCAGATTTGTTTAATAGATGAAATATTGATTCATTGATTAAAATGATATATTATATAAAAAAATGAATGACAAAAGAAAATTATGATACAAATCTCGCAAATATGAAATCTGACGTTATCATATAGCTGCCAAAATGTCTTTATAGTTGCATGGCTTGCAAATGATTAAGAATGCAAGACTATGTCTACTCATACTCTGCCATGACTTTCTCTATACTTCTCATTGACTTTCGCTGCCGAGGAATTGTGATGTCGTTACCGTTTTTCCAAGGAAAATGTACCTGATGATTCTGTTCTACCAAAGAGCGCATGGGCGTGTACACACACACACACACACACACACACATATATATATATATATATATATATATATATATATATATATATATATATATATATAGTATATGTGGTAGCTTGGCCAGGGCTCCAGCCAACAGTCGAGGTACTACCGCTAGAGGATTATTGGGTCATTGGGTGCTTTGACTGGCCAGGCAGTTCTACATTGGATCCCTCTCTCTGGTTACGACTCCTTTTCCTTTGCTTACACATGCACCGAATAGTCTGACCTATTATTTCCACATTCTCTTCTGTCCTCATACACCTAACAACATTGGGATTCCAAACAATTCTTCTTCGCTCGACCGGTTAACAACTGTAATGTAATTGTTCATTGGCTACTTTCTTCTTGGTGAGTATAGAAGAGACTCTTTGGCTATGGGAAGTAGCTCTTCTAAGAGAAGGACACTCCAAAATCAAACCACTGTTTTCTGGTTTTGAGTAGTGACATAACCTTTGTTTAGTACTGTGGTCTTCCACTGTCTTGTGGTGGAGTTCTCTTTCTTGAAGGTACATTCGGGCACACTCTTATTTAACTTTCTCTTGTTTTTTAATTTTTTCTATGTTTTACACGTGAAAGATTTATTTCAATGTTGCTACTGTTCTTAGAATGTTTGATTTTATTGCTAATTAATTCTCTTGTAGTTTATTTCCTCGTTTCCTTTCCTCAATGTACTATTTTTCCTGTTAGAGCCCTTGGGCTTATAGCATCCTGCTTTTCCAACTAGTGTTGTAGCTTAGCAAGTAATAATAATAATAATAATAATAATAATAATAATAAGCATGTCCAATAAATAAAATCTTGTCCACTGGCTACTTCCCTCTTGGTAAGGGTAGAAGAGACTCTTTAGCTATGGTAAGCAACTCTTCTGGAAGAAGGACACTCCAAAATCAAACCATAGCCTCTGTGCCATGGTCTTCCACTGTCTTGCTTGAGGATACATTCGGGCACACTATTCTATCTCATTTCTCGTTCCCTTGTTTTGTTAAAGTTCTCATATTTTATATAAGAAATATTTATCTAAATGTTACTGTTCATATATTTTATTTTTCCTTGTTTCCTTTCCCCACTGGGTTATTTTCCCTTTTGGGGCCCCTGGGCTTATAGCATCTTGCTTTTCCATCTAGGGTTGTAGTTTGGCAAGTAATAATAATAATAATAATAATAATAATATACGTGCAGGACACTTTTTTTTGGGGGGGGGGGGCACGTGCGTAAATTCCATATTGGGATCTCACTCAATAACGTTAGCTGCCTCCATGGTACTGAGCAATGAGTTATCGGCTCCTTCATTCTCTCCCTTCCCTTTCTTTCGCTCTTCTAGACCAAAACATATTCGAACCTACAACTTTTATTGACTTCTTATGTTGCCAGATTACTGAGTTCGTTACTTCTGTATCATAAGCCTATTTCTTCATCATAATGAATGCAAAGCTCTATTTATCTCAGTGATGCAATGTACCCCAACCTTGGGTCTACAGTAGCACCTCTATACTCCACTAGCCTTGTATCCGAGGGCTCTTTTTAAGATGGTCATCGTTCCTTTGATGGCAGCAATATTCACCTCATTTATGCTTGGGCAACTTGGTATTGCTTGAAGGTACTGTCTCAGGGTTTTCTTCATATGTCCTATTACCCCCACCACCACAGGTATTATTACTATTTTTTTTTCAGTTCCCAAATATTTTTCAGATCATTCTTAAATCTTGATATTTTGTTATTTCCTGCCTCTCAGCTCTAAAGGCCAAAATAACAGGGCACTATTACATCTATAATCTTTGCAGTTTTTTTCTTCTTTCTTCCAGATCACAATATCATGTCTTATAGCACCTCCTTCTATATATCTTCCTATCGGGATTATCTTATCATAAAAGAGGGTAATGCATCTGTTGGATGTAATTGGATCTGGTTCATGCTTCCATACCTTATTATTATTATTATTATTATTATTATTATTATTATTATTATTATTATCCAAGTTACAACAATAGTTGGAAAAGCAAGATGCTATAAGCCCAAGGGCTCTAATAGGAAAAAATAGCCCAGTGAAGAAAGGAAATAAGGAAATAAATAAATGATGAGAATAAATTAACAATATATCATTCTAAAAACAGTGACAACGTCAAAACAGATATGTCCTACATAAACTATTAACAACGTCAAAACTAGATATGTCAAATATAAACTATAAAAAGACTCATGTTAGCCTGGTCAACATAAAAATACTCTTTTACTTCAATTTTGTAATCTTTACATATTTTCCAATGTATATATTTACAGATCTTATTGTGTCCAGCTGTGTAGTGGCCATCTGCAAGTAGGGTCGGGCAGGCTGAACCCAGTGTAGGGATAACAGTGGCAAAGAAGACCAGCATGCTTGAGTAACTTCTATTAAAAGCAAATGGTTCAATAAATTGCCCCTTTCCCTCTTTCGCTGCCTTTCCAATGAGTTTTGTACCATACACTTCAAATAAACTATAAAAGCAATCATCTTTGTTCTCCTTTCATCTGGACCAGCTACTGTACACTCCTTTTTTTTCAATGAGGCACATTTGCACTGACTCCCAGAGGTGCCCTTTTAGCTCGGAAAGGTTTCCTACTCGCTGATTGGTTGGACTAAATAATTCTAACCATTCAGCTAGTAGGAAACTTTACCAAGCTAAAAGGGCACCCCTGCGAGTCAGTGCAAATGTGCCTAATTAAATTTCTTTTTAGTATAGTTTGCAACTTATCACATTAATTCTCTAAAACAGTTGTTAACTTAGCACTGTTTATTTTTTTGTGATATATTCATTATATTTAACGTCGAGCTTTGAAATTTTGCCATTTTCTCTTTCACTAGATTGTTGTAATCTCCCGACTGTTGGGAGTTGGCCATAGCTATCAATCATGGTTAAATACATTACTTTTTAATCTTATTCTATCAAACCTAGGGTATACAAGGACAACTAGACTATCTTGCTTTGGTTAGTAAATTTCTTATTAGGCCTACATGGTTTGATGTGCACATGGGTGTAGTTGCATTTATGATAATAATAATAATAATAATAATGATAATAATTACTCAACTTTCATGACCAGTCATAGTTTTACTATCAATGATGAGCATACATTCTCTAGGAACAAGCTTACCCTTCACCCGTCTACTGTACATTTCTTATTATACGTTGACAGAGAAAAGTGATAAAAAATAGAGTAATTTATCAAACCATTGTTGAAAAAAAAATAATTTGTAAAAAATCGTTATAAAACTTACCACAAAGTTGTCTTGTATGATGGCAGGAAATTCCTGAGGTTCGAGTGAGCGAATGTGGTTGCAAAATAGTCCCATTTTGGGGCATCCGAAACCAGTTTCCCGCTTGTGTTCATATCAGTCTTTCATTCTTTTACTTTATTTACTTTATTTTGAGCTTTATATATACCACTGTACTAAAATATATATATATTTACCCATTTTATTCTCCTGATATATACATCTTCCGGAGCTACATTTTCCACCGAAGAGGCATGTTGCTGCTGATCGGCATACTTGATGAATTGTTGATGATATCACCTGTTCGTAACATCACTTGCGCTTCCAGAACACGATATTGTCACAGTCCTTCCATTCAAACGATTCGTAAAGGTCTGTGGGAAGTCTGTGGTGTGGAGTTCATAGACAACTCAGTAATCTCAATTTCAGTTAGTGTTGGACTAAGGTTTACCACCCACGGTCAGATACAGGTCGCTATCTAAACCAAGAATTGAACGTGTCCTAGAAAAAAAAATCCACTTAAAGATGGGGTAGATTTCTCCTTCACAAAACCCTAAGTCTATTTTTCAAATCCTTCACGAAAGCATATCACTTTTAATACTAAATAAGACTATTCATTATGGACCTTAAACATGAGGATATATATGTCATCTACTGCAAAATCCACAAAGGTCTAGGACTCTAGGCAATGTAAATGATAACAAGTGTACTGTGATAGCGACATTGATAAATATTCTAATGCTTTATCAACTTAGCCTTTTTTTTTTTGTTATCTTGCAATG
>NC_090759.1:27793905-27813905 GCF_036898095.1 Palaemon carinicauda
AAAAATTATCTGAAAAAGTTCTTTAATTGCTATATTTGCAAAGCAAATATTGAAGATCAATTTGCATAATTAGTACCGAATCATATTAACTTACTTTCTTTACATATGTATATTTTTTGTTTGATTTAGTTTTTACAAATCAAAAACATGATCTCGTTAAGTTACAGAGCGGCAGCTATCAGGGCTGCCAAACGTACGAAGCTTACTCTCCGGTCAATTTTCTGAGAGTAAATCGTTTCAGCTTTCCAATATATATTAATAATGATTTTAAGATATCAAATCTAGTTTCCTCCAGATATCACAATCGGTAAGAGAAAGTCTTATCAAACCAGACCACTTTCTCTTTTTTTCGCGCGGTATGACAACAGAGAAACTTTCTTCCATACAAAAGAAGAAAGTTCAGTGAGGTTTATCTAGTGAGTTAAAACGCATCTGAACTTCTGTAACTGGTGTATGTGCTTATATCGTTTAAGGAAGACGTGACTGGAAGAATAGTAAGTTCAGATAATTCATTTGCATTAGTCTATATATATATATATATATATATATATATATATATATATATATATATATATATATATATATATATATATACTGTATATATACAGTATATTTATATGTATATATATGTATATGCATATATATATGTATATATATATATATATATATATATATATATATATATATATATATATATATATATATATATATATATGTGTGTGTGTGTGTGTATGTATTAAGTATAATATATGTATATATAATCACGTTTATATGTAAATAATGTATAAAGGTTTTAAGTATAAACTTTATTTCTTTGAATTAACAAGCATTTTCATTCTGCTGTGTTCTGAAAGGTGAAGTCTTGACGACAAATTCAGTTTCCCAGTTATGCCATGAACATTGGAAACCAAAAGTTATTTGCCGGTTAATTTTAAGGTTTTTATACTAGTGTCGTTAAGTAGAATTAAGTATGCATTGTTGGTATTTATTCAGGTATATGAACTCGCAAAGTAGGCCTAGGCATCCACGTAATACAAATTCCACATTTGTAGATTACTTTACTTTAAAGGGCTGTTTTTTTCTGATCCTATACTGCAGGGGAATCCTTCTCTCTACAGGACGTCTCTTCATTTTATCATGTTTGTTCGAAAGCATTCAACATTCCACACAGCATATTGCTGTCAAAGCACTCACACTAGTATTTGTTCTCGAAGGTTTGTAAACTGTTGTTTTGTGCATAAAGTTTATTTCAACAGACTGTATATTTACATAGCCACAATTTATGACATCCTTAGTATCAATGATGAGTATTTTCTGCTAGTCTTTCCAATTCCAAGTCATAAGCTTTGCAATTTCGTGAATTTACGATGTGGTCATTTGGTTAAACTTAGTAAATAACTTATTGAGATAACGAAAGTGACAATTGCATATATGTATAAACTAAAACAGAAAAACTAATACATGGCATTTTTTAGAAATTGCAAGGCCGGTCATCAGTGAGAGGAAAAAAAAATCAGAATCGGGTAACTCTTCTATCGTAGGCCGGTGTTGTGTAGTCGATTCACCATAACACAACACTTGACATTTCCTTGTTTTCTTTCCTCGCTGGGTTATTTTTCCTTGTCGGTGCCCTTGGGCTTATGGCATCCTGCTTTTTCCAACTGGGGTTGTAGCTTGGCTAATGATAATTATAATAATGATATTAAGGTAGACTACCTTGCAGCTAACTATTGTATCTGGTGATTAAGTTGGAAATAGGCTGTTAATGATCCAATGAGGCAATTTAACTGTTTTATAATACTTTTTGAGGTAATCTTAATATTTAACAATTGTGATCTCACTGAAAACCTTTATTTTATTTCTTTAACCCCATTTTAACAATTTTGAAAAATAGCTATTTTTAGAAATTTCATGTCATCAAATTTCATAATTATTTACCCAAGCTTACTTTATATTACTGTAACCTTTCGCATTTGAGTTAAGTGGAAAATTGAAAGTTTTATTATTTTCGTGAATTGTAAAAAGTCCTTAATGGTAACTTGCCTAATGGAAGAATTGGTAATTCATACGGATATTATTAATAAAAATAAATTCAAGACTATTTTTTATTGCTTGCTCAGTTCGTGTAATGTGGCACTGTACATTATTCTGAAATCTAGGATTACATTAATGTAATTATTTCGACAATAATTGAAAATATAAACATGCACCAGGTTCGTGTCAGTAGCAGGGTGTTGAATGAATTTTATGGCCGATATAAATCACTTCGTAACTTTGATGTTCATGGAGCCATCACACTCCCTTTGAGTATGCAACCGAAACTAGTCAAATAAAAACGTTTATAGGTTATGCGTCTCAGGCCAAGTCAACTCAGGCATTATAACAAACATATTGGAATAGGTAAATGTGTTTATTGTAAATTGGGCCTATTATTATTATTATTATTATTATTATTATTACTTGCTAAGCTACAACCCTAGTTGGAAAAGCAGGATGCTATAAGCCCAATGGCTCCAATAGGGAAAAATAAGTGAGACAAGCAAACAAGGAATAAATGAAATATCCTGAGAACAGAAACAACATTGAAATAAACATTTCCTGTATAAACTAAAGAGACTTTAACATAACAAGAGGAAGAGAAATAAGATAGAATTGTGTGGCCGAGTGTACACTCAAACTAGAGTACTATAACCCAAGAAAGTGGAAGACCATGGTACAAAGGCTCTGGCATTACCCAAGACTAGAGAACAATGGTTTGATTTCTGAGTATCCTTCTCCTAGATGAGCTGCTTACCATAGCTAAACAGTCTCTTCTACCCTTACCAAGAGGAAAGTGGCTATATTGCAATAGGTAAATGTGATTGTGGTAGGTCTAGCCTAGACTAAGGCTCTGACCCTGCCGATTACAGCCCTGTTAACATAACTCTTATTTCACGAAAATTTGTTTACGTTTTGCAAAACGTCCATATAGATATGCTTATGGTAATCAAATATTCCCTAGTTTGCAGTTTGAGTTTTAATTTCCAATGTTGTACAGAAATTATTTAATTGGGGCCAGGAAGTTCATATGATTGGCTTTGATATTATTATTATTATTAATATTATCATTATTATTATCTGTAGCTAAGCTATAACACTACTTTGGAAAGCATGGTTCTATAAAACCTATGACTCCCTAACGGGGAACAATAGTCCTGTGGAAATAAATAAACATTATGAGAGTAATGAATGAGAAATATGAAATATCTTAAGATCAGTAACAACGTTGAAATACATCTGTCACTTAGTTTCGTTAGGGTGCTGAGGCCTTTATTTTGAAACTTCAACAGACGAGAATAGGTGGGTCTTTTATTATTATTATTATTATTATTAGCCAAGCTATAACCCTAGTTGGAAAAGCGAGATGTTATAAGCCCAAGGGCTCTAATAGGGAAAAATAGCCCAGTGAGGTAAGGAAATAAATGAATGATTAATGAATTTTATGTAATAGATTGTAAATAGCAATTGTTAATGCGCCACGTAGTTAATAAAGGAAAGTAATATCCGTGGTCTTCGGGCATTTATTTGTTATAATATACATGACGTGTGGTTTGAACTATAAATAAAAAAAAAAAACATATTGCATAAGCAAATTTTACTCTCGCCATCAATTTCATTTACTGAATGTAGACCAAGAGATAAAGGGTCGTAAATATCCGTAAACCTTTTTATAACCACCTAAAAAGTTTTGTATTGTGTTATGTTAAATATATCCCTATGCAATATGTATATTTCATTCCATACACCATGATTTATTGATTCACACATCGTTATTTTCTCTAAATATAATTACTACGTTGTTGCTCGGTATCTTGAAGGGTAAAAAAAAAAAAGTTCAATTTTTTCCCTTCTTGTCTGGTGTGAGTTATTATTATTATTACTAGCCAAGCTACAACCCTAGTAGGAAAAGCAAGATGCTATAAGCCCAAGGGCTCCAACAGGGAAAATAGTCCAGTGAGGAAAGGAAATAAATAAATGATGAGAAGAAATTAACAATATATCATTCTAAAAACAGTAACAGCGTCAAAACATATGTCCTACATAAACTATTAACAACGTCAAAAATTGATATGTCATAAACAAACTATTAAATGACTCGTGTCAGCCTGGTCAACATAAAAACATTAGATGAAGTTTTTGTTTTCAAATGTTAAGACAATGTGACATCCTAGGTCAGGTTATTAATAATAAAACCGGTTATAGGTAATTATGGTAAATAGTGAGCCATGCGTCTAGCCTGCGCAGCACATCCATGCTCTGCTTGTTAGAACAGAACAGTGATGTAATGTTAATTTGCCAGCGAAGTGAGCCATTTAAAGCCCATTTAAAGGACGTGATATAAATTATAGACAATTACGGTACTTTGATAATGACCCACATTATATGTCACAACTTTAGATAGAATAACATAGCACCAGTCACCCGTTGAGATACTACCACTTGAGAGTTATGGCGTCTTTTGACCTGCCAAAAAGTACTACATTGGATCCTTCTCTCTGGTTACGGTTCATTTTCCCATTGCCTACATATACACAGAATAGTCTGACCTATTTTTAACATATTCTCCTCCGTCCTCATACACCTGACAACACTGAGATTACCAAACAATTCTTCTTCACCCAAGGGGTTACTGCATTGTAATTGTTCAGTGGTCTCTTTCCTCTTGCTAAGGGTAGAAGAGAATCTCTAGCTATGGTAAGCAGCTCTTCTAGGAGAAGGACACTCCAAAATCAAACCATTGTTCTCCAGTCTTGGGTAGTGTCATAGTCTCTGTACCATGGTCTTACACTGTCTTGGGTTAGAGTTCTCTTCCTCTTGTTTTGTTATGTAAAGTTTATATAGTTTATAGAGGCGATATTTATTTTGATGTTACTCTTCTTAAAATATTTTATTTTTCCTTTTTCCCTTTCCTCACTGGGCTATTTTTCCTGTTGGAGTCCCTGGGCATAATTATAGCATCCTGCTTTTCCAACTAGGGTTGTAGCTTAGCAAGTAATAATAATAATAATAATAATAGAAATGAAGCGTTCAAAAACATCGAAAGACTGACTGTATGGCTGTAACATGCGTGTATTTACAAGAAACCAGTCTAACGGCCTGAGAAATCCAAGTAAAGAAATTAACGGTGTGCGATTTACTATATGGTGCATGGAATGATATATACATATAGCAAGATATATTCAATATAACAGATATTAAGAATACTTTAACTGGTGTTTACGACCTTCAGCATCAGCCACGTAGACCTATAGTTGCCGAAGCCCTTGCTAAATTAGCAAATGGTTGAACCCTAACAAAAGTCAAAAGTATGATTGTAAGTAGGTCAGGGACATCGGCTCCTCAATATCTTGATCTTTGCATTACCAGTTTCTAACTACATTACAACACGGTTGAAATTTTGTGTGATTCTTGATTGTAAATTTATTTTATTCATAAACACAAAAGGTCTGTTTATTCATAGATTGTAAAGAATATTGGCATATTGAGATTATTTAATCAATATATTGTTCTGATCTAGCTATAGTTTTTTTTTTATATTAATCTATTTAGCTACTGACTTATCGTAATTTGTTGGACAAACCTAGCGGTCTATTGAATTCCTTATTCCTGATCTTGTTATTAATCTCTCAGAGTTGTGCATTTAGTTTTTTTTTTCATGTTGCTTAAAAATTTTCATATATCTGAGCATCCTGTACGTAGTACTAGGTAATGTGGTATGCAGTTAATTCTAACAGTCTTACGTTCCCCATCATCAGATTCAATATTACAAAGTATTCAAGAAATTTTATTAGAGCTATGATTATATTGCAAAAAGATCTTTGTAATGTTTTAAAGGCCGCCCAGGAATGGCAGAGGCAAGGGACAATGACATTGCCCCATCAAGCAGGACAAATGCCTTATGACTGACCATATAATACACATGATCAGCACTCAGGCTCCATTTCAACCCAAGCTGACGACTCAGCAGATAAACCTATAGGCTTCCCCAAACCTCCCATCCTTAGCACATATAGAAGGTAAGGTTGCGCCGGTCTAAGGAACTATCGAGTTTGGGTGGGACCAAAACCCGCGCCTGGGGTATCACTAGTCAGAAACGTTACTATAATAGTAAGGCTACCACAAACCTGGTTCAGTAGTTTGAATAGGTGGAACTCCAGACGTCCAAAATAATTGCAAGTACTTTAATATTTTACAGATTGGCATAAGACGTTTCATAATCTATATATGAATTTTCTACAGATAGATTAACAATGTTACTGATCTTGGTTTATATTGCTTATTTTTTTCTCATTATAGTTTATTTGTTGTTTCTGTTTCCCCACCTCACTGGGCTACTTTCCCTGTTGGAGCCCTTGGGCTTGTAGCATCCTGCTTCATGCAATCCCTAACAGACGTTTTGAAGCATGCTACCCTGACCTTGCAGTGACCAGAGATGCGTTCGTTCTCTCTCTCTCTCTCTCTCTCTCTCTCTCTCTCTCTCTCTCTCTCTCTCTCTCTCACACACAATTGCTTCTTAGTAGGCAAAGAATGGCACATTTGATATTGTACTATATTTAAAACCATTTTTTATAAGTCGAATGACGTGCACACCAACAATACTCTTTATGTAATATACTCGTGTACTTAGTTGTACTTTTATTAAATGTGCATGGATGTACATTCACGTAATTCATGAGTCCGCCGTCATTCCCTCACAAAGGGATGAACGAAAGTCGAAAAATATTTAACAAATTATAACTTACTGCTATATTAAATTTAGGTGAGAGGTGATCATTTCGCTAGTGAATGTATCCAGTGGTCATGCATAAGAACACAATTGTCATTTTGTTAACAATTTTTAAATAAAAATGAATTGTCAAAGAATTTCTGTAAGAGTGGTATAGACTCTTTGAAGGTGGACTTCTCTCAGTATGATAGTGTATACCCTGATATAAGTCTAGTGTTTTGCGTGTAGTTGTCACTGAGGTAGATATAATGCATTAATAATAGTGGAATAAATATGATCGTTTGTGTGTTAATAATAAAGTGACTAGTATGACAATAGGAAGATAAAATGCTATGTGACCGAGACCAATAAATGATTCTGTAAAAGTACACAACTATCAACATGCAATATTTGGCATGGGTCGTAGTTATTTGTCTTCGGCTAGAATGGTTGTTTAAAATGGAAGTTTACAGTTTTATGTAACCGGGAATTACTGCAAATAGAAAAGAGCAACCAGCAAACCTTATAATGGAACCGTATCACCATGCTTTGGGAATTAATGATAATTTAATATTGCACGAAATTAGTCTCACAGTATCTTTTCACACCTGCTGCTCAGTTTAACATTACAGATTGTGTACACACAATCACCTGAAGGCAGATGTCTCCTCAGGTCATATAAAAAAAACAGATTCTTGTGTAACAGCTTATGTTGAACTTTCTTAACAGGACTTTCAGAGGTCATGACTTGCAAATTTGATATATATAGTCTCCTGTATTTCGGATACTGCAAATTTGATATATATATATATTCGCATGTGGTTCGGTTAATGTTGTTTTCAATACAACTAATTTTGGTATACGATAGATATACCAAATTGTGTTATAAACAGCAAGCGTTAGAATAAACTAGCAGATTTACCATTTCCTTATACGGCATGTCATCCTCAAGTATTCTTGCAAATCATGCACGTATCTTACTGTAAAGGTCGCCCAATGAATCCCTAAGTGAAAGGACGAGAGTGCTTGAAATCATTGTCTTTCACGAGTGCGACTAATCTCCGTTGAGCTGCATGACGTATGGGAAAATAAGGAATACACATTCACTTTCTCTGTTATGATGCTCCCAGGTTTCCAGGCAGGGTTTGGTGCCTGAAGCATAGTTGCCATCTCGTGCCACGTTATCAACTCCTGTTTTGGAGGGACGTTCACCAACGGGCAAATGACTTGAAAGATAATGTCACAGTTTGTTATAATGATAGTTTTATGTGAAGGATACTGCCACAGTTTATTTTATAATGTTTGTTTGACTTGAGAATACTGCCACAATTTATTTTATAATGATAGTTTGACTTGAAAATACTGCCACAATCTATTATATAATGATCGTTTGACTTGAAAGATACTACCAAAGTTTACTTTATAATGATTGTTTGACTGGAAAGATACTGCAACAATTTATTATATGATCGTTTGACTTGAAAGATACTGTCACAATTTACTTTATAATGGTCGTTGCATGACGAGAGAGAGAGAGAGAGAGAGAGAGAGAGAGAGAGAGAGAGAGAGAGAGAGAGAGAGAGAGAGAGAGAGAGAGAGAGAGAGTATTACTTTTCATCATGGCCTAATAAGATCTGAATTACACTTTCACTCGAGACGACTCCTTCAAATTATATTTGATTTCATACAGCTCGACGCTTCTCTTGTACAGGGACAGTTCTTCAAAATGGAAACCATATTATTAGAAAAAAAAATGTATAAATAGCAGTAGAATTTTGTCCAGTGCAACTAGTTGAACAGGATACAATTGCAATTACAAGTGAAATGAAAGTACGTAAGTAATTGAAGTTCTTAAGTTGTTTACTAAAATGCTGAGCCTATTGTGGAGAGGCAAGTCACCAGCCGGTTATCCGCTTCCCCAGCAAGACTGCCTCGCAGCTATTATTTGGTCTGTCCAGTTTTGTCGAGAACGGGTCTTTTCACTAGAAGGCATGGCGTTCCTAACACGTTCTCGACTTCTTACTGTTTGGTGTTTAAGATTAAGACTTTTCTTTATCAGCAAGAGGTCCAAATCTAGTTTACCAAGGAGATGGGATCATTTTTATGCACGTCATGTTACATCCCCTTTAGCCTTGTTGACCTCGGCAGTATACTTAGTCATTTGTAGTAGATTACAAAAATCACCAGTATATAATAGAGAAGTGTCTGGCTATATATATATATATATATATATATATATATATATATATATATATATATATATATATATATATATATATATATTTATATATATATTTATATATATATATATTTATATATATATATTTATATATATATATATATATATATATATATATATTTATATATATATATATATATATATATATATATATATATATATTTATATATATATATTTATATATATATATATATATATATATATATATATATATATTTATATATACTGTATATATATATATATATATATATATATATATATATATATATATATATATATATATATATATATATATATATATATATTGTTGTTAATTATTAATCCTTTAAAACGCTAACTTTTCATTTCCTCCTCTGACAATAACCCACCCCAGTAGACTCACTGCTTCCTATACTTACCCTGTTAGAGGACAATGCAATCAGTGTACCACACGAGTTGCGCTGTAGGTAAAATAAAAGGGTCTTTGCAGCATCCCTTCGGCCCAAACTACACCCACTTATCAGCCTTCTACTTTACCCCATTCCCTCTTCTTTTCTTCCTTCTTACTGTTTGATTCTAACTTTTACTTCCCTATGCGAAGTATGAACGGCTTACCTTACCCTATACTCATTTTTTTTTAATGGTGTGCATTTGCACTGACTCGCAGGTGTGCCCTTTTATCTCGGAAACGTTTCTTACCAGCTGATTGGTTAGAATGATTGTGTCCAACCAATCAGCGATTAGGAAACTTTTTCGAGCTAAAAGGGTACCTCCTGCGAGTCAGTACAAATGCGCCTCATTAAAAAAAATGATCATAGGTCTTGGGCATATGGTCCAAATTCATGCAGTTTTAAGTCATAATACCGTATGGAACACGCAGTAACTGGATAACTAGCATACTTTTCACCAAGCTACAATGACAAAATGTGTTTGCATAAGTACTTACTTTACTTTTACTTTTAGGTGTTTATTTCTCGCCCTCCATCAGACACTATGAGTCTGTTCAGGCGGGCCTTGGTGTGTGAAAATAATTTCCTTCTAGTTAATATTTTGCTCTGTATCTTTTCAGTTATTCGCTAGCATTTGTATTCAGGCTTAATAGTTTTCAGATCACTATTATAACACTTTCCAAAGAGATAAGTCTTTAGGTTTTTCTTGAAAGCTGCCACATTAAATCAAGGTCGCAGAAATCCACGCTTGATAAGCCTTGAGGACCTGGAACTAGGGTTTGGGGAGCCTGTAGTCTACCTGCTTAGTCATCAGCAGCCATTGCCTAACCCTTCCAGGTCTTGAGCGCTGATCACGTGTAGATATGGCCAGTCTCATGCCTATGGCATTGTACTGCTAGCCATGGCATTGTACTGCTAGCCATGACTTTGTCACTATTTCTTGCCCCTGCATAATTGTGTCCAAGCTGAACTAGCGTGAGGGCACTTTTTCCCATAGTAATCAATACGTAGTGGAGCACATACTGTACGTACATACTTGTAAATATTTATATCAACTGATAACATTAAAGGTAGGCTAATTTTAATCAAGACATTATTGTCTTATTGTTGTTTCAGATTGCCTGGCACTGGCTCTTGTACACTTGTAGCCCGTAGGTGTTTGGTTAGATTTATTTAGGTTTGTAGGTGATTTAGGATATGGGATAATCTACGACTTTATTTGTAGGTGGTTTGGGTTATGGTATAGGGATAATCAGCCACTTTTATTTATTGCCAATTCTGCTTTCTTTTTCTATATTTTAAGGGGCACCCGGCCTCTTTAGATCAAATGAAAAGGAAGAATGTGGCGGAGGGAAGGAAAGTATCCACCCTAAATAAACCCACTGGTTCCCGTCGTTTAGTGATTATTATTATTACTTACTTATTTTTAATAAGCTACAACCCTAATTGGAAAAACAGAATGCTATAAGCCCAGGGGCTCCAGCAGGGAAAATAGCCCACTGATGAAAGGAAACAAGGAAAAATGAAATATTTTAAGAAGAGTAACAACATTAAAATAAATATCTCCAATATAAAATATAATCACTGAAAAAACAAGAGGAAGATAAAAAAGATAGAATAGTGTGCCCGATTGTACCCTCAAGCAAGAGAACTCTAACTCAAGACAGTGGAAGATCATGATACAGAGGCTATTGCACTACCCAAGACTAGAGAACAATGGTTTGATTTTGGAGAGTCCTCCTAGAAGAGTTGCTTACCATAGCTATAGAGTCTCTTTGGAGAGAAAAATGTACAACCAAGGTCCTTTAAGTATACTCCGAGTCTATATTTAAAGGACCTTGAGTATGACAGTAAGTCCCGATGAGTAGGAGGGCTCTGAAAGTTGTAGGAAATGTTTAGTTTGAGATAACATCTGTAATATGTTCTCATCATTTATTTATATCCTTTTTTCCTTTCCTCACTGAGCTATTTTTCCCTGTTGGAGCCCTTGGGCTTATAGCATCTTGCTTTTCTAACTAGGGTTGTAGTTTGGCTAATACTACTACTACTACTGCTACTACTAGTACTACTACTACTACTGCTACTACTACTACTACTACTACTACTACTACTACTACTACTACTACTACTGCTACTACTACTACTACTAATAATAATAATAATGATGATGATAATAATAATTTATTATCAAAGCCTTTATTTAGCGCCATGATACAAATCAAACGACATTTGTAAGTATTGAAGGCATAAACATTGAAACTTATTTCACTTAAGTTATCTATATTGGTGCTCTCGTCATACCAGCCATGACTAATACCTCATGCAAACTGCTGTCAAGTTTGGGATTATCTATTTATTTATGTACTTCCTCTTTGAAAATCGTACCAGGTCTGTCCATCTTTCCTTTGGGATTAATCCTCGTTCCTTTCCTTGTATTTCCTCCGTCCTTCATTCCTTCTTCCTTTTTCTTTTATCTCCTTTTCCTGTTTTGTCTAAAGTTTTTAAACTATGGGAGGGGAAGACAAGGTAGTCAATATCGTTTCGAATATACCTGTATAACAGTTCCCGGTATTGTTCTCTCTCTCTCTCTCTCTCTCTCTCTCTCTCTCTCTCTCTCTCTCTCTCTCTCTCTCTCTCTCTCTCTCTCTCTCTCTAAAGGCTTGGAAATAAATGTGAAATATTTCATATGAATGGCTTACAAATAAATACTACAATACAGATTTATCAAGTTTTGAAGTAGAAAGATCACTGCACTGCTTTTGTTTAGGTTCAGAAGATGAGATCAACTTTGAAGACATAAAACAGAAATAAGTAGTTAAAGACAAAAAGAAATTCTATATATATATATATATCTATCTATCTATCTATATATATATATATATATATATATATATATATATATATATATATATATATATATATATATATATAATTAATTTCGGCCACTGTTTGCGTATAATGACAGATCCCTTTTTATTATAAGAGGCACATATAATAATGAATAAAACATTAATTTCGCAGATGGAAAATTTATTTTAAATATGTGAATAAGTCGCTACGATTAGCTAGCGACATTAAGGTTGTGATGATCAATACAACAAATTAATCCAGAAATTATTATTATTGTTATCATTATTATATTCCAGTTTTTAAGTTGTCCAGGCTGACATGAGTCCTTTTATAATTTTTATATATGTTTTGATGTTACTGTTTTTAAAATATTTTATTTTAATTGTTAATTACCTCTCGTATATAGTTCATTTGCTTATTTTCTCTCAATAGGCTATTTTTCCATGTTGGAGTCTTGGGGCTTATAACATCTTGCTTTTCCAACGGGATTTTAGCTTGGCTAATAATAATAATAATAATAATAATAATAATAATAATGGTAATGATGATGATAATAATAATAATGATGATGATAATCTATTGATATGATTACTACTAGCTAATCTGCAACCCTAGCTGGAAAAGCAGCATGCTCTAAGCCCAAGAGCTCCAACAGGGAAAATATAGCCCAGTGAGGAAAGGAAATAAGTTATAAAAGAAGCACTGAACAATTTATATAGCTCTTGCATCCACCAATTACTATTGGCATCAGTTTGTATCATTATCCAAGTCAAAATTCACTTCAAAATCAGATAAATTTGAAATTTCTTCTCGAAATAAAGAAAAACGCCATGAATGAACAAGTTCTGTACAATGTTTATTTTAAGATATTTCCTGAAAGTAAGAATAAAGTTCACTCCTATTAGATAAAATTCAACTTGTTATTGAGTTGAGTGATAACACTCGAGACCTAACTTTGCTACAGAAATATAAATAGACATTTGGCCAAAGGTCTCTAAAAGGAACTTTGATCCGATGAGGCTCTACACCGGAGGAGAGAGAGAGAGAGAGAGAGAGAGAGAGAGAGAGAGAGAGAGAGAGAGAGAGAGAGAGAGAGAGAGAGAGAGAGAGAGAGAGAGAGAACGGGTGGCGTAGTTTTCTCTACTCCATGAATCATTCAAGACTGCGATTTTGTTAGTTAAATTCTATCTCGTGCGTTTCTAGATGTTGTCACACGAAATTTATATATATATATATATATATATATATATATATATATATATATATATATTATATATATATATATATATATGTATATATATATGTATATGTATATATATATATATATATATATATATATATATATATATATATATGTATATATATATATGTGTCGATATACATACACACACATATATATATATATATATATATATATATATATATACACACAGTATATAAGTATATAATATACATAATCTAGAAAAGGGGACTTGTGTCAACCTTTTTAACGGAAAAACATTTGTATAAAGTTTAAACTTCTGTACAAAGTTTGTCTTCAATTTCGGTTGCAGTATAAACCCACTGAGCAACAGCTCCTAAGATGTATAGTTAATTTAAGTCAAATCTGATCTTTTACGTCTCCTGAGATGATAATCCTCTTGTTTCTCCAATTAAGCAAGTCTGCAATCATCATTGAACTAGAGTTTTACCTATGGTAATTTCACACATGCGAAGCCATGCTCCTTTTATTGATGTTGGCCAGGTTTTCATTCAAGAGAAAAACAAATACACACAAATACACGCACACACACATCATCGTCATCATCAGCCCTTTACTAGAACATTGCAGGATAAATGCCTCAGACAATCCCTTTCACTTGCTTCTGTTTATGGTCTTTCTATGCCAGTCTATACCAGAAAATTTCCTTGGTTCAGTAATCTATCGTCTTCTTTCCTTTCCCCTGCTTGTTTTGCGATTTTTAGGTACCCATTCTGTTATTCTTGATATCCATTTATCTGTCATTCGTTTTCTTACAAGTAGATAGTATATCTTCTGCTTTAGTTTGCTCTCTTTCTATCTCTTAGTGTTATTCTTATCATTATTTTTTCCATAGCTCTTTGAATTGTAACTAGCTTATTTTCTAAAGGTTGAATAAGGCTCCAAGTTTTTGATGCATAAGTTACTACTGGTAGGACTATCTCATTAAATACTTTTCTTTTTAGAGAAAGTGAAATTTTACCGATCATAATTTTATTTTGTGTACCAAATGCTTTCCATCCCATGCTTGTCCTTTTAATTTCGGTCTCATGGCCTTGGGAAACACCGTCTGTCTTGAGTACGTATATTCATTAACAATCTGTAAAGGTTCGCCTATAAACCTTATTTTTGTAACAACTTAGGATTTGCAGATGCCATGGTTCTGTTAAGTGAATCGTGCGATGAATTGCAAAAGATAATAGAAGATTTGAATAAAGCAGAAATGTAAGACTGATAAAGGGTATGAGTAAAATACACACACACACACACACACATATATATATATATATATATATATATATATATATATATATATATATATGTATGTATGTATATATATAATTTATTATTATCATTATTATTATTATTATTATTATTGTTATTATTATTATTATTATTACTAGCTAAGCTACAACCCTAGTTGGAAAAGCAAGATGCTATAAGCCCAAGGGGTCCAACAGGAAAAAATAGCCCGGTGAGGAAAGGGTATAAGCAAAATAAATAAACAATATAAAAATTAATGAGATATTGAAATAAAATATTTTAAAAACATTAACAACATTAAAACAGATATTTGATATATAGAATATAAAAGGACTTGTGTAAGCCTGTTCAACACACACACATACACACATTTTATATATATATATATATATATATATATATATATATATATATATATATATGTATATATATAATATATATATATATATATATATATATATATATATATATATATATATATGTATATATATAATATATATATATATATATATATATATATATATATATATGTGTGTGTGTGTGTGTGTGTGTGTACTATGTACTGTATATGCTTATACTTATACAATATATGAAACAATTTTTTGTTGTTTTGGAGTCCGAATTTCCCTTGATGACTAGCTCATAACATTGCTGATAGCACTTCGACTATCTCCGCGTCTGCCTGTCAAACATTTGAATGGCGGGTGTCTCGTGATAAGCGTTTTCTTCAATTGAGCGCAGCTGTGTAGTCTAGTCAGGCCATAGGGGCATACATAGCTGACGATTTATCACTTCGCAGTTCGCACTAGCTAGATTCTGCTATGACGCAAGATATGAAGGCCATGGTGTGGTAAGCTTTTAGTTTAGAAGCAACTTTCAACCGTATGCTATGAAGGCTTAACACGCAGCGTGTTTGCTTGTATAGTGTAGCGTTGAATGAGTATCAAGTTTGGAAATGTATGGTATTATTATTATTATCATCATTATTATTATTACTTACTTACTTACTTACTAAGCTATAACCCTAGTTAGAAAAGCAGGATGCTATAAACCCAGGATCACCAACAGGGACAATACCCCAGTGAAGAAAGAAAACACGGAAAAATTAAATATTTTAAGAGTAACATTAGAGTAAACATTCCCTTTATAAACTGTAAAAACTTAAAAAAAAAAAACAAGAGGAAGATAAATCAGATAGAATAGTGTGCCCGAGTGTACCCTCAAGCAAGAGAACTCTATATCAATTAAGAGAATTGAGTTGCAAATTTAATTGATGAAATCATACAAACTGATTTGCATGAACTTTGGAAGTAAAAAAAACATCTAATCATATTTTGTTAATGTACTTGCGATAAACAGTTTAAATCAATGCATTACCCTTTGAAATATATTGAGGATGTGTATGAAGTACATCCATATGCATTACCGGCTACCCACATATGTTTTGAATCGTTCAAGTTTTAATACATTGCGCATTTCCCGCCAAACGTAGCGAGTCGTCGAGTTTTGAAGCTCCGAGCATTTCCCGCCATAATTATACTGGCAGCAGCGAACGGTGCCTCACAGACAGGAGGCTGACGACAGAAATACGGATACTCTTATATAACGTTTATAATGCGTGGACATTGCCATAAGCATTTCGACAGATTCCATAGAATAAAGAAACCGTGGTATGAAACTAATTGACATATTACTACATTACATCGCAGAGAGAGAGAGAGAGAGAGAGAGAGAGAGAGAGAGAGAGAGAGAGAGAGAGAGAGAGAGAGAGTCGCGTAGTGACCTTGAGTACGTCGTAGTCTACACCCGTTGTGTTGTTCATTACCTCACGTGTGATCTTCATAGGAAGTTCTTAAAATGGAGTTCTTTTGGGTTCTTTTGGTTGTGGTTAACGCATGATTTCCCAAACTCCTTTGTACAATGGTAAAGGTTTTAGTTTCTATATTGAATATAGAAAAATATTTTGAAATTTGAATAGCAACTGTATCATATTTTTGTGTTATTTGGCTCATGCCAAAGGGAACAGAGAGCTACCACTAGACATTATTATTATTATTATTATTATTATTATTATTATTATTATTATTAACACTTGCTAAGCTACAACTCTAGTTGGAAAAGCAGGATGCTATAAGCCCTGGGGCACCAACAAGGAAAATAACCCAGTGAGGAAAGGAAACGAGGAAAAATAAAATTTTTAATGACAGTAACCGTATTAAAATAAATCTCTCCTATATAAACTATGAAAAACTCAACAAAGCAAGATGAAGAGAAACAAGACAGAACAGCGTGACATGACAAATTTTCTTCTTTTTCTTTCTTTCTTTTATTAGGAAATATACATTTATAGTTCTTACAATTTGGTGATAGTCAGGAAAATCTAGACCAGGAAAATGAGCGCCAGGATGGATGCTAATGAAAATAGATGACTGAAGATATAGACAATGAACCAGAAAAAAAAAAAAAACACATTGAAAACGTTGTCTTTTTATTTGATATTCTTAAATATTCGCAAAAATACTTCCATGTTGTTAATAGGAATAGTAATTCAATACAAAATATCAAAAGGTATCAAAAGTAATTGAAAGAATAGCAGTGGGATTCGTTATGTAGTAATGATTCAGAATGAAATCTAAGGCATTTCCTGTTATCCCAGCATTCGATCTTGTGGGTACTCAGGCACGGCCAGGGCGGATCTTTACAGGAAAGATCTGTTTTAGTGCATTAGATAGCAAAATGGATTTGATGGTTTGCGTGAGAATAATACACACATCTATATGTGTGTGTATATATATATATATATATATATATATATATATATATATATATATATATATTTATATATTCAAAATGGCATACATTTATATGTATATATACTGTATATATTTATACATATATATACCGGTATATATATATATATATATATATATATATATGTGTATATATATATATATATATATATATATATATATATATCTATCTATATATATATATATATATATATATATATATATATATATATATATATATATATATATTTTCATTTATCTTCATTTATATATGTATATGTAGAAATGTGTGTATATATATATATATATATATATATATATATATATATATATATATATATACATATATATATATACAATAGAAGTCGTCTCAAAGAAAAGGTGAACCACACAAGTTATAATTATAACAATCCTTCAACTAGTGAAATGTGGATGAGCCCTCCGTGCCATACAACTTCCCAACATTGAGAGTCTTGTCATATAATATCTAGAATGTTCATCAGCAACAGCGTCTTAAACCTTTCTATATACAGTCCTATTCAACCCTACCTTGCACTCATTCTTGTGCTTCTTTGATATCGAAGCTCTTCTTTTCCGATAGGTTTTTCATATGTGTCTATACCACTCATGCAGCTTCGTATCACTTCTGCATTATATTACATTTTCACCAACCTAGTTTCGTCTATTGTTTCCAAATAGCTGATCTATCTCTAAATACTCCTTTTTCCTCCTTTCACCTAAGCTATTAACCTACTACTTTTGTCTACTTCCTACACCAATTTTCCTGTCATTTCTTTTCGCACCACAAGTGTTATGCAAGCAGTTCATCTCAACGTCATCAACCATTTTTCCTTTCATTCACATTAAAAAAAAATCTTACCTCCATTTCATGAAAGATCATTAGTTTAACAATCTCTTTATACATTACCAACTCTGCTACCATGGGCGTCCCAAATCTTACCAATCTTTTGCACACATCCTACTGCCTTTCTTGCTTCTATTATGTGACTTGCCTCGTCTGCAATCTTACCTTCATTGGTTCTAAATTACTCCTGGATACGTATAGTAAGTATCATCTTCAATTCTTCCATCATCCATACTAGCTTTCATTACTCCCTGGTCACTTAAAACAATACTCCTCACATTTACTCTCCACTTTTATTTCTTACAGTTTTTCCTAACTGGCCTCAATCATCACAGTATCACCTGCTATTATCAATCATCCTACATAGCATTCGTAATTAATCTTTTTTTTATAAACTTCACACCTGTAACCTGACCTCTCGCATCTCTCATCAATGATGTTGAACAATCACCAGAGATATAACACGCCCTTGCGTCATACTTTTTCATACCAAGCCAGTCGCTATCCTGCCTAATTATCCATAAAAAACGCTCAAATACCTTCAATAATACTTTTAATTGCTCTCAACAATGTAGCCTATCTTTATCACATACTCTTAGTTCCCTACATTAATTCTATCAAGTTTTTTTTCCAAGTTCATGATTTCCTCATAAAATATTTTCTCGTTACATTTAAACTTCTGTTACAGTTTCATAATAAACACTTCATCCGGACTTCTTGTCTAAACCTCCACTGTTCTTATCCTATCAGTGCATCTGTCACTTGCCTTACTTTTTTAATGGAAACCCTATTATATACCTTCTCTTGTGTACTAAGTAATCTTATGCCTTGCCCTAGCCTTTTCTAGTTTTGCATCACTCGGTTATGCCTCTCATCTGTCGTCCACAGTCAATAATTTTTCAAAATGTAGCTCAATTAGCCGACGACTGCTTCCAGCATCTCTCTAATTAACCTATTCCAATTTCCATTTGTTCACAAGATCTCTCTGCATCTGATTCTCATAGAACAATTTTCTATTTTCTAAAGTTGCTATTTACATTCCCCCATCCGTTTAGATTATTTGTTAGCTATTTTATTTTTTATTCTATTTATTTTAGTGTTGTTACTGTTCCTAGAATATCTTAGTTTAGTTGTTAATTACTTCTCTTATTTAATTATTTCCTTTCCTCACTGGGGGTATTTTTCCTGTTGGAGCCCCTGGGCTTATAGCATCTTGCTTTTTCAACTAGGGTTGTAGCTTAGCAAGTAATAATACTAATAACAATAATAATAATAATGATGATGATAATGATATTATTATTATTATTATTTCCAAATAGCTTTGTTCTTCACTGCCTTATCCCTCCTCTTGTGTTTCACCACCAGCTATTCTTTATGTATCCATTTATCAATCACCCGTTTCCCTTTTGGTGCCAGTGACGCCAGAAGCGTGCAACCTTCCAGTTTTGCATTAGTTATTAAGGTGTAGTTCCAGACCCCTTCTTTCTTGAATCCAGCAGACGCCGGCACCCTTTTGTTGGTGCTTAGACGACTCGAGTGTCGAGTGAACCAGGAAACTAACCACAATGCTTTCTTGGATGT
>NC_090759.1:27821405-27823905 GCF_036898095.1 Palaemon carinicauda
TTTATAGCTTCCCCACCCCTTGCATTAGAAGTTCTTTGACCTCTTTTTAGCTCCCACACTCCTTGCATTAGAAGTTCTTTGACCTCTTTTTAGCTCCCACACCCCTTGCATTAGAAGTTCTTTGACCTCTTTTTAGCTTCCCCACCCCTTGCATTAGAAGTTTTTTGACTTCTTTTTAGCTTCCCCACCCCCTTGCATTAGAAGTTCTTTGACCTCTTTTTAGCTTCCCCACCCCTTGCATTAGAAATTCTTTGACCTCTTTTTAGCTTCCCCACCCATTGCATTAGAAATTATTTGACCTCTTTTTAGCTTCCCCCAACCCTTGCATTAGAAGTTCTTTGACCTCTTTTTAGCTTCCCCACCCCTTGCATTAGAAGTTCTTTGACCTCTTTTTAGCTCTCCCACCCCTTGCATTAGAAGTTCTTTGACCTCATTTTAGCTTCCCTACCCCTTGCATTAGAAGTTCTTTGACCTCTTTTTAGCTTCCCCACCCCTTGCATTAGAAATTCTTTGACCTCTTTTTAGCTTCCCCCACCCATTGCATTAGAAATTATTTGACCTCTTTTTAGCTCCCCCACCCCTTGCATTAGAAGTTCTTTGACCTCTTTTTAGCTTCCCCAACCCTTGCATTAGAAGTTCTTTGACCTCTTTTTAGCTTCCCCACCCCTTGCATTAGAAGTTCTTTGACCTCTTTTTAGCTCTCCCACCCCTTGCATTAGAAGTTCTTTGACCTCTTTTTAGCTCTCCCCACCCCTTGCATTAGAAGTTCTTTGACCTCATTTTAGCTTCCCCACCCCTTGCATTAGAAGTTCTTTGACCTCTTTTTAGCTCCCCCACCCCTTGCATTAGAAGTTCTTTGACCTCTTTTTAGCTCCCACACCCCTTGCATTAGAAGATCTTTGACCTCTTTTTAGCTCCCACACCCCTTGCATTAGGAGTTCTTTGACCTCTTTTTAGCTCCCACACCTCTAGCATTAGAGGTTCTTTGACCTCTTTTTAGCTCCCACACCTCTAGCATTAGAGGTTCTTTGACCTCTTTTTAGCTCCCACACCTGTAGCATTAGAAGTTCTTTGACCTCTTTTTAGCTCCCACACCTCTAGCATTAGAAGTTCTTTGACCTCTTTTCAGCTCCCTTACCTCAAGCATTAGAAGTTCTTTGACCTCTTTTTATAGCTCCCACACCTCTAACATTAGAAGTTCTTTGACCTCTCTCTTTAGCTCCCACACTTCTAGCATTGGAAGTTCTTTGACATATATTTCTAGGTTCCATACTTTTAGCATTAGAGGGTCTTCGATCTATATTTTTAGGTGTCTTACCTCTGGCATTAGAGGCTCCTCTTCGCTGTTCTCTCCTGTCTTCTAGTTTTCAAGATCTTTTTTCATTAGATTATCTGTTTCTTTCGAGATTTCATTGTCCCTTTTCCTTAGGTCTTCAGTGTCCTTCTAGATTTCAAAAGAGATTTCAGTGCCGCGAGTCCTCACTTCGTCAGATTCCTCATGGAAATCGAAGGCATTTATTCTTTACCTATCTGGGCAATGAGTAAAGAGATGAATACTATCGATTTCTCCGCATACACTATCATGCCAAAGTAAATGACGAGCAATATGATATATTTACCAATGTCGTCTGGATATGTCCTTACTTCAATGGCGAATTTTGGGAAAAGCCTGTTGAAGAACTACACGTCACCACCGTTCAGTAGAACCATTCTGCCTCCATCCTCATTCCCCGCAATCCGTTTTTGCATCGATACAAAGCCTCGTACTTTTTCCAAAGGTCTCATTTAATAAGACATCGTCGCAAAAGCCCAAGCAAAGGATCCTTCAAGGCGCATACATTATGATCTTCATAGCTCAGCTGCCAACGGAAGATCCCGCGTCTTTCTATAGGTCGGGCGATATAAAACGAACGATCGGCAACTTCGGCAGTAACCAAAACCATCTGTAGTTGATGGTGTTCAGAAGACGTAACACACAATTCTTACCGGTTGCTTCCTATTCCGCCAGAACACGATCTCTGTGAGTTAAGTGAATTCCTTCTCCCAGTCATCAACTCATTTCCTCTCACTCCTATTGACGCGCAATTCCTTGGTTAGATTTCGCCTGCTACATACAGATCATGTGAGGTGTTGCAGGCTACGTTTGAAAAAATGAAGATCAGGTCTTCAGAAGTCATTTGAAGCTCGGGGGAGGAGTTGTTCAGGACTGCTCCTGGAAATTTCAGTTCTGGAGTCATTCAAAAATCCATGTTAAGTGGCTCCTTTGAAGACTTTTGGAAATTCGGGAAAGTTTTCTTCCGAAACCGTTCTGAGATTCCGTTCTGGAGGCATTCAGAATTCCATGCTAAGTCTATGGCTATTTTTTTTCTGAAGCCATACGGAAATCCGGGAAAGTTTTCTTCCGATACCGTTCTGAGATTCCGTTCTGGAGGCATTCAGAATTCCATGCTAAGTCTATGGCTATTTCTTCTGAAGCCATTCTGAAATCCGAATGATTTTC
>NC_090759.1:27826421-27886421 GCF_036898095.1 Palaemon carinicauda
CAGAATACTGTATTTCCCATATCATAAAATGCACTTTTTTCCTGAAAAAAAATACTCCAAAATCATCCTGCATCTTACATACATACATATACCAAGGCACTTCCCCCAATTTTGGGGGGTAGCCGACATCAACAAATGAAACAAAACAAAAAAGGGGACCTATACACTCTACGTTCCTCCCAGCCTAACAAGGGACTCAACCGAGTTTAGCTGGTACTGCTAGGGTGCCACAGCCCACCCTCCCACATTATCCACCACAGATGAAGCTTCATAATGCTGAATCCCCTACTGCTGCTACCTCCGCGGTCATCTAAGGCAACGCAGGAAGCAGCAGGGCCTACCGGAACTGCGTCACAATCGCTCGCCATTCATTCCTATTTCTAGCACGCTCTCTTGCCCCTCTCAAATCAATCCTCCTATCACCCAGAGCTTCCTTCACTCCATCCATCCACCCAAACCTTGGCCTTCCTCTTGTACTTCTCCCATCAACTCTTGCATTCATCACCTTCTTTAGCAGACAGCCATTTTCCATTCTCTCAACATGGCCAAACCATCTCAACACATTCATATCCACTCTAGCTGCTAACTCATTTCTTACACCCGTTCTCACTCCCACCACTTCGTTCCTAACCCTATCTACTCGAGATACACCAGCCATACTCCTTAGACACTTCATCTCAAACACATTCAATTTCTGTCTCTCCATCACTTTCATTCCCCACAACTCTGATCCATACATCACAGTTGGTACAATCACTTTCTCATATAGAACTCTCTTTGCATTCATGCCCAACCCTCTATTTTTTACTACTCCCTTAACTGCCCCCAACACTTTGCAACCTTCATTCACTCGGACGTACATTGCTTCCACTCCACCATTTGCTGCAACAACAGACCCCAAGTACTCAAACTGATCCACCTCCTCAAGTAACTCTCCATTCAACATGACATTCAACCTTCCCTTCTCGTACATCTCATAACCTTACTCTTACCCACATTAACTCTCAACTTCCTTCTCTCACACACACTTCCAAATTCTGTCACTAATCGGCCAAGCTTCTTTTCTGTGTCTGCAACCAGTACAGTATCATCCGCAAACAACAACTGATTTACCTCCCATTCATGGTCATTCTCGTCTACCAGTTTTAATCCTCGTCCAAGCAATCGAGCATTCACCTCTCTCACCACTCCAACATGACAAATTCGGAGATAATTTGTATTTTTCCTAACCATACAAACCTTAGCTATTTACATTGGGTTTACCTTTCGGCGTAGCTGAAATTGACGAGCCAATAGATTTTAACGAGGGTTAACTACCCCCGCACTAGTTAGCGGGGGTAGGGGAAGGGGTAGCTTGCTACCCCTCCCCTCCCACACACCGGTGATTTGCTTCACTTCACTTAGAGGTAGGACTTGACTTGGGGGATAGGGCTGGCGGGCAAATATGTGTAAATAGCTAAGGTTTGTATGGTTAGGAAAAATACAAATTATCTCCGAATTTGTCATTTGTTCCGTAACCAAAATACAAACCACGCTATTTACATTGGGTGACTTACCCCTTAGGAAGGGTGGAAAGTCCCCAGCCTTACTGACTTTGGCTTTACCCGGGGACTCCGACTCCAAGTGAGTAACACTTGAGAAAAGGAGTCACTGCACCTCACAAGTTCCTTTGCTTCGTAAGGAACGTGTGGCCTACGTAAGTTGTGTGTGGAGGAAAGAGCGTAACTCGTCCTATGAAGTTGACCTTGAGACCTTTAGATAGGAATCCAGGATAGGACGTTCCCAATACCACCTCGTCAGGGTATGGGGGACGCAATAGTATTAAGCTTAATACTGTACTAGGAACACAAGGAAGCATGGTTTACCTGCAGAGGTTGAGGTCAGCTATGCGGAGACCAGGATGCTGTTTCCCCAGGAGAGGGGAGGATGAAGAAAGAAGTAAGGGTCAGACATACTCTTTCATTCACGCAGACTAAAACCGGGTAACAACGTCCTCAACCTACTGCTACTTGTCCATAAAGGAGCCTGAGGCTAGACCAGCTGTTGTGCAGCCACCACAGGGCCGATAGAAAAAGTATCGAGGCTCCTGTGGGTCACGTCCTGCAGGTAGTGGGCTGTGAAGGTCGTCTGACGCTTCCAGACCCCAGCTTAAAGTACCTGCGTCACAGAGAACTTTCTCTTGAAGGCCAGGGACGTAGCGATGCCCCTGACGTCGTGTGCCCTAGGGCGACGTGACAGAGAAGGGTCCGGATTCAAGGCGTGATGGATAACCCTTCGAATCCAAGCCGAGATGGTGTTCTTGGTGACCCTCCTCTTCGTCCTGCCTGTGCTAACAAACAATGCTTGCACCTGAGGATGAACTGCAGCTGTTCTCTTCAAGTAACACCTCAGACTCCTCACTGGACATAATAGCAGCTGGTCTGGGTCGCTTGTTACAGAACGGAGACTCGCGACCCTGAAAGAGTCGAACCGTGGGTCCGGCACTCCAGGGCTCTGAGTCTTGGCAACAAACTCAGGGACGAACCTGAACGTTACCTCCCCCCATCCCCTTGAATGGGCGACGTCATACGAGAGACCGTGAAGTTCACTAACTTGCTTGGCAGAGGCCAAAGCGAGCAGGAAAGCCGTCTTCCAAGACAGATGACGATCAGAGGCCTGGCGTAATGGTTCGAAGGGAGGTCTCGTAAGAGCCCTGAGGACTCGAACCACGTTCCAAGGAGGAGGTCTCACTTCCGACTGAGGGCAGGTAAGCTCATAGCTACGTATGAGTAGAGAGAGTTCCAGCGAGGAAGAAATGTCTACTCCTTTCAGCCTAAAAGCCAAGCTTAAGACTGAGCGATAGCCTTTTACCGCTGAGACCGAAAGGCGCATTTCCTCCCGCAAATAAACGAGAAACTCTGCTATTGCTGGAATAGTGGCATCGAGTGGAGAGATACCCCTCCCACGACACCAACCACAGAAGACTCTCCACTTCGCCTGGTAGACTCCCTCTGAGGACTTTCGCAGGTGCCGCGACATTCTCTCTGCAACCTGTTGCGAAAAGCCTCTCTCCGTGAAGATTGATTGATTGATTGATTTAAAGTTTTCAGGCATCCTGACATCTAAGGTCATTGACGCCGGTAACATTTAATTTATGTATACAAAAATAAAAAATAAAATAAAATAAAAAATAAAAGAGTATTCAATTAAAATCATAAAAGTTAAATGTCATAAAAGTTAAATATTTTTCAGAAGACCTGCTTCTGAAATAAATCTAAAAATGCCAGTTGCATGGTAGGACACATCATTTCCAAGAATCTTGGCGTAACATTTAATTTATGTATACAAAAATAAAAAATAAAATAAAATAAAAAATAAAAGAGTATTCAATTAAAATCATAAAAGTTAAATGTCATAAAAGTTAAATATTTTTCAGAAGACCTGCTTCTGAAATAAATCTAAAAATGCCAGTTGCATGGTAGGACACATCATTTCCAAGAATCTTGGCAAGGATGAACCTGCCACCCTCACCTCGAGCCTCAAACAAATATCTATTCCTTAAGTTGTTATAATTGGGGCATTCGGTCAACAAATGCCTTACTGTTAGAGGTACTAAACAGTCGTCACAATACGGTTGGTGTTGGCCCTTCAGCAGAAACTCGTGTGTCAACCGAGTGTGACCAATACGGAGACGACAAAGAGACGTCTCCCATTTTCGGGGCATCATATTATACCTCCAAGGAGATATGTCATTTGTTACCTCTCGCATTTTATTGTCATCTAGGCAATCCCATTGCTGTTGCCATTTTTTGCAAACCAATTTCTTGATGTCAGGTATAAAATCATTATAGGGAATGGGATACCTTCTTGGCAGCAACTCGGATGCAGCCTTCTTAGCCAGTGAATCTGCCTTCTCATTCCCAGACACACCAACATGTGCTGGAACCCAACAAAATTGAACTGTTATACCTCTCCGTCCAATAATAAAAAGCCATTCTAAAATCTTTAAAACTAGAGGGTTATTAGAATTAAAAACTTCTATAGCTTGAAGGACACTCCTTGCATCACTAAAAATTGTAAAATTACCCTCCTTCTCCAACGCTATTTTCTCAATAGCGGTTAATATGCCATACAGTTCGGCAGTAAATATGGAAGCGGTCAGAGGAAGTGCACCTCTACAATTAAAACCATTACTGTACTATGTACTCCAAATCCAACGCCAGCATCAGATTTGGAGCCATCAGTATAGATAAAAGTTGATCCTCTATGTTCTTTAACATGTTCATTAAAAAGAGACCTGGCTTCTAGGTCTGACATATTCTTCTTACCTCCAATAAAATATTTACAAAAAGATATCTCTGGTAACTTCCATGGAGGCGTTGATGATACCTTGAATGGAAGTACCTTATTTCTAATTATATCCAGATTATTTAATAATCGTTTCACCCGAAAGCCATAAGGTTGAGGAGATTTTGGGTGCAACTCAAAGTATGATGCGTGTCTTACAAGGCTTGCAGTCTGAAAGGCTAGAGTGTTAGGGAGTCTTTGCAATCTAAACCAATACCGAATAATGGAAGACATTCGGTAAAGGTCTAGAGGTAACTCTCCAGCATCAACCAGGAGACTTGGGATAGGCGAGGTTTTAAAAGCTCCAGTAGACAATCTAATACCTGCATGATGTATCGAGTTTAATATTTTTAACCGGCTTGGGGTGGCTGAAGAATATATTTCACAACCATAACTAATTTTGGAAAAAAATCAAGGCCTTGTATAATTTTAAAATAGTATTGCGGTCTGCCCCCCATGATGTATGGGACAATACTTTTAAGATATTCAGAGCTTCAACACATTTAGCTTTTAACGCTTTTAAGTGAGAAACCCATGTAAGCCTACAATCAAATATCAAACCTAAAAATTTAGCTTCTCTTGCACATGGTATCCGTTGACCTTTAATGTATATATCCGGGTCTGGATGTACTCCCCGGATACGACAAAAATGGACAATGGTAGTTTTACTTGTCGAGAACTTAAATCCATTCATGTCAGCCCACTGGATAATTTTATCAATAGAGAGTTGGATTTTTCTCTCAACCATTGCCATTCTAGTGCCAGCAAATGATATTGAGAGATCATCCACAAATAATGTTGAGAGAACATCCTGGGGAATGGCTGAGGATATCCCATTAATTGCTAGTGCAAAAAGGGTTACACTCAGCACACTACCCTGAGGAACTCCTTCTTCCTGGCACTTACTCTGATAGAGTTTCCCCCACTCTCACTTGAAAAACTCTACGTGAAAGAAATGCCTGAATAAATAGTGGCAGCTCTCCTCTCAATCCATTTCATGAATGGTTTTAAGTATACCATATCTCCATGTGGTATCATATGCCTTTTCAAGGTCAAAAAATACTGTCGCATGTTGCTGTTTGGAAGCAAAGGCTTCACAAATAGAAGACTCAAGTCGTATTAACACATCAGTTGTTGAGTGCATTTTTCTGAATCCACATTGAATCGGTGATAAAATACCCTTCTTTTCAAGGTACCACATCAGCCTTGCATTGACCATCTTCTCCATGATTTTACATAAACACGAAGTCAATGCAATAGGTCGATAGCTTGCTGCTAAAAACTTGTCCTTACCAGGTTTTAAAAAGGCTAAAATAATGGCTAGTTCCCAAACACTTGGGTAACTATGATCATGCCATATTCTATTAATAATACTTAAAATAAATAACTTTGTATTAAAATGTACATGTTTAACCATTGCATATGGAATTCCATCGGGTCCAGGATTTGTATCGTTGCAAGTAGCGAGTGCGGCACTCTTTCAGTAAAAGGAGAATTATACGATTCTTCCCTTCCTGTTACAAAATTTAAAATTTTCTTTTCTTCAATGCTCCTGTACTAGTGACCAGGAGCTGCTACACTCTTGCACGATACATTTGAAAAATGGTCAGCCAGGGCATTACTAACTTCATTTCCTTCAGTCACAAACTGACCATTCACTTTCAACACTGGTGGTGGGTTCGGGGTAAATTTGCCCGCAATTTTTTTTATTTTCCTCCATACAGAAGATGGTGGTGTTCTACTATTAATGGAGGAAACAAAAGCCACCCAAGATTGGCGTCTAGCTTCTTTCATGGCACGACGGAACTGTGCTCTACACTTTTTGTATGATATCAAATTTTCATCAGTACGGCGTCTACGCAATCTAGTCAGAGATTTTCTGGTGGCTCTGTGCAAGGCTGTTAATTCTGAGGGCCACCACAGGACTGGTCGTCTTTTGAATAGTCCTGTGGTTTTGGGAATCAAATTGATTCCTGCTGTATGAAGAGTTCCATTCAGTAGGTCTATGGCATCATCAATACTTTCAAACTGTTCTGCTCTCCCTTCGATTTCACTTAGCTCAGAAAATTTAACCCAGTCTGCCTTGCCTAGATTCCAACGTGGCGATCTTTGCAAAGGCGGACCCTTGTTGGTGTTTATAATGATTGGTGCATGATCACTAGTATGCCAATCATCTAATGTCCTCCAATCAAAATCAAGAAGGCAGTTAGAGCTTGCAATTGAAAGGTCAATGCATGACAAAGTACCTGTCTGAACATGGAAGTGCATGGGCTCTCCTGTATTAAGGAGCCCCACATCCTCATTCTCCACAATTGATGAGATGATATTGCCCCTTGTGTTGGACAAAACATCACCCCATAAAGGATGTCTACCATTCATATCTCCCAGTAAGAGAAAAGGTTGAGGGAGTTGTTGAATGACTTCTGCTAAATCATCATATAAAATATTATCATTTGGAGGTAAGTACAGAGAGCATATTGTATATTTTCTCCCTATATCAATTTGTACAACAACTGCCTGCAGGGTTGTACGTATAGACATGGGTATTTGGGGAACATCTCGACGAATGTACATGAGACTTCCACCATGGCTCCCTGCTTGTTGATTATATGGTGTTCTATAGCTAACATACTCTCGAGGACTAGGAGTGTTAGAATCAAGCATACTTTCCTGTAGACATACAATTATGGGGGAATGCTCATGAATTAGGAGCTTAAGTTCTTCATATTTCGCCCTCAAACCCTGACAGTTCCATTGCAAAATGGAGGAGAAAACTATGGATCATTTCTGGAAGACATCTTGGATGAGGTCTTCCCATTAGCAGTTTTTAATTTAACATTATTACCAGTAGGTTTCCTCAGAGGTGGTCTTGTTATGTTGGGTTTTACATTTGTGTTTTTCTTTGTATTCTTTTTATCTATTTGTTGAGGTGGATGGTGGACCTCAACTTGAATTTCTGATTTATTCAGTTCATCTTCTGGTTCATTAGAAACATCAACAGACAAAACATCAAATTTATTTGATGTCATAACCTTAACGTTTCTAATGGAGGGTGGAGAGAGAGATGGAGGTCTCTCTCTTTTACGATTAATAGATGGTGGGATTCGAGGTTTTTGCACCTTTCCCACAACAGGTGCATCAGGTAAGTTAGTCTTAGGTGGAACCTCCATCAGATCAGGCAAGGACATGGCCTGAGAGAGGTTTGTATTATTTTTTGTAATGGCGGTTGAAGGCTGTACAGCAATGGGCAATGACCTAGTGTTAATACACCGTGGTAAAGCCTCAGGAGGTAATATGGTTACCTCGTTATTTGACATTTTGTTAGATAGTATACTTTTTTTTTTAGCTATTGGCAGCGCTAGGTTGGTTTGATTTTAATGCCTTAGCATATGTATTTGATTTATTTAATAGTCTTTTGGCATGGGTCACACTTATATGTTCTAAGTTTGATTTGTTGAGGGCAGCTTCCTCCAACTTATATAGCTCGCAGCTCTTGTCTGTGGATTTGTGATTTGAGCTGCAATTTAAACACCTGGCTCCAAGTGCACACTCTCCATGGTAAGATTTGGAGCAAATACCACACATCTTCTCATTTTTGCACTTTGGACGGGTGCCCAAATTTAAAACAATTAAAGGATTTTAATGGCTTCTGCTTGAAGGGTCTTACTTTAATCCTTTCGTTCTCGATAATAATATGAAAAGGTACATCAGCATCCTGGAATGTAAGGATTATCATTGATGTACCTGGGACTTTATGAACTTTCCATACATTTAATGGACACATGGCCAGTATCTCCTCCTCTGTAAAATCATATAGATCTGTTAAAAACTACGCCCCTTCCGTAGCTAAAATTTAGGTGGGGTTTGACATCTAACTTAATGTCATCATTACTTATTTTCATATTGGACAATATTACCAACTGTGTACTGGATTTGGCATGGATAAGGAAACTATTTTTTCCGAAACGAGATATATCGCCTGGTGCAATAGTTCCTACTTTTTTCTGAATCAATTTGCATATTTTAAAATAATTCCCTGTAACCCCCTTTGATTCAGCTATAAGCCACATCGGTGGTTTTGGATTTCTCTGGGAGGGCATAACTAAATCTGCATCTTTTTCCAACCAATCGGCAGGCCTGTACACATCCAAATCTTTTGGTACCTTATCGCAGAGAGCAGCCGCGACATTCAAGTTATTAATTTTAATATTATTCAAGTTACTTATTGCACTACAGTGAACCCTCGCTACTTCGCGGTTCGACCATCGCGGATTCACCACTTCGCGGATTTTTTCCATAACCCATATATATACAGTACAGTAATATATATATATATATATATATATATATATATATATATATATATATATATATATATATATATATAATATATATATATATATATATATATATATATATATATCTAAAGTAGGAAGATGTGATGTAGTTCTAAGGGAAAAGTATGGGAAATATGTCTGGGTAATAAGCAAAGCTCTACCTCCAGTTTGTTTCTTCATTATGATCAGAGATAAATGTAAACAAAACATTGGTTGCCATTTTTTATCGTGCTTTTTAGCGTGTTTAGGAAACGCATGATATAAAATCGCCTTTAATATTTGTGCCTGTTTTAGTTTAGGGTACTGTAGTACATGCATTAAGTGTTCTGTACATTAAAGGGTAGTTTGTTAACAGTACTACGTACAAGGGAAGGTTTTAAAAGTCTGAATATACATGTTTAATAAATAGGTGAATATGGTGTCACTACTTCGCGGATTTTCACCTATCGCGGCCGCGTCTGGAACCTATCTACCGCGATAAACGAGGGTTCACTGTAAATGCTTCGTCATAACTACTATAAGATATCCTTGAATCCCAAGTTTCAGCTTCGTTTCATTCTTATTTCTTTTATGGACCCATAGCATTCAAATGCTTTACATAGATCATCATAATTTGTCTCTCTTGAAATTTGTGTACCATGGAGGATTCGAAGTTTCCTCGTGTTACCCAAATTACTCGATTTAGAAATATCAGTAGAATGGTCCTTTCCCGTTCCGAGGTCATCAACAGAGCTTTCCCTTATCACATTAGCAGAGGTCGTCAACAGTGCCGGGGGGGGAGTCAGCGTATCCAGGGGATGGGGGTTCGTTCCTTAAAGAATCCATTAGACGAAAGAGAGAAAAGGGTTAGTTTGATGTACCTGCTCGAGAATGTTAGGCCATCACACGTCGGAAAGAAAATTTGCACTCTCCACTATCGGCACAATGAGAGTATACTTCCCAGATGGTCCACTCCATACCCTACCCGAAGGATAGCATCAAAACAGATATAGAGGCACAGGTGTAAGCTGAACCCGCCTGTTAGGACTGAGACCAAGAAATTATGGAATCATCCTCCCCATATCTATAATGACGGGCTTCCGGCCAAAACCCGAGAGTCCTACCCCAAGCATTGGATCCCCCTGGATTCCGAAGACCCAACACTTGAGAATAGTTCCGCCAAAAAGGTCCAAACCATCTTCGGGATGGCTGAAATCATCCAATACTCTCACATAATAGCTTTGAATGCAAACACCTCCCAACCGTGATACCTCCTCCCACTCATCAAAGCAGGCAGAAATAAAGGATGTATGAACATCCCCGCCGGGGTAACAATGGATGTAAAAACATCCAAGCCATAGGAGAAAAAAAAAAATAAATATATATCTACATAATATATACACACATATAATGAGGGAAATTTTTCTCATAGAGTTTGGAAAGCAAGACTAAAGAAAGTGTATGAAATTAGGATAAGGTCGAAGTAATATTGAGAAAAAGAAAAAGGTGAAAGAGAAATTTAGATTCGAACTGGGGGAGCAATTTCCCCAAGTTCGAGAGCCCTCTTGCCCGTCACCAAGTTTCAGCACGGGAATGAAATGCCGTGCTGAAGCTCAATGACTTCATCAAGGCATTCTCTCATTAAGAGGGTCTCCGTGAAGATACGCTGGACAGTCTCCAGGCGTTAAGCCGAAGCGATGCTACGGCTCTGTGGAAGATGTTGCAATGTGGTTGTCTGAGTAGCTCATGTCGTGGGGGAAGTTCTCTCGGGAGCTCCGTCAGGAGCTGCAGAAGGTCCGGGAACCATTCCGCGTGATGCCACAGCGGAGCTATCAGAGTCATCGACAAGTTGACCGATAGTCTGATCCTGTTGAGCACCCTTCTCATCAGACAGAACGGTGGGAAGGCGTACACGTCGATGTTGTCCCACCATTGTTGGAAAGCATCTTGCCAGAGTGCCTTGGGGTCCGGGACTGGGGAGCAGTACAGGGGCAGTTTGAAATTCAAAGCTGTCGCGAACAGATCCACGGTCGGGAACCCCACAAAGTCAGGACTTTGTTGGCTATCTGAGGATCCAAAGACCACTCGGTACTCGCTATCTGCGAAGCCCTGCTCAGACTGTCGGCGAGCACATTCCTCTTGCCAGGAATAAAGCGAGCTGATAGTGTTATCGAGTGGACTTCGGTCCACCTCAGAATCTCTACTGCAAGATGGGATAGCTGCTGCGAAAAAGTACCTCCCTGCTTGTTGATATAAGCCACTACCGTGGTGTTGTCGTTCATCACCACCACGGAGTGACCCGCCAGGGTCCGTTGGAACTGTTGAAGAGCCAGGAAAACGGCCTTCAATTCTAGCAGGTTGATGTGCAGGTACTTTTCTGATTCTGACCAAAGGCCTGAGGTCCTCTGGTTCAGAATGTGCGCCCCCCACCCTTCTTTTGACGCGTCCGAAAACAGTGTCAATTCCGGGGGGAGGACGAGAAGATCCATTCCCTCTCGCAGGTCCTCCTGTTCCGAAGGTCCTATCGGGACCATGAAGTCCAGGGAATTGGATCCATGATTCCACCGGAACTTGAGCCGCCACTGCAGGGATCTCATCCTGAGACGGCCGTTTGGAACCAGACGAGCCAGGGAGGACAGGTGACCTAAGAGACGCAACCACGATTGGGCAGGAAGCTCTTCTCGCCTGAGGAAGGGTTCCGCCACCCTCCTCAGCCTTGCTATCCTGTCATCTGATGGAAAGGCTTTGCGGAGATTGGTGTCTAACAACATGCCTAGATAAACCAGTCGTTGGGACGGCTGCAGAGAGGACTTCTCGAGATTTACCACGATCCCCAGATCCTGGCAAAGTCCCAGAAGCCTGTCTCGGTGTCGAAGAAGGGCCGACTCAGAGTCTGCTAGGATCAGCCAGTCGTCCAGATAACGGAGGAGACGGATGCCGTTCCTGTGCGCCCATGACGAAATCAGGGTAAACACTCTGGTGAACACCTGAGGTGCTGTGGAGAGACCGAAGCACAGCACCTTGAACTGGTAGGTCTTGCTGTCTAGGCTGAATCTCAAGTACTTCCTGGAAGACGGGTGGATTGGGATCTGGAAGTACGCGTCCTTCAGATCCAGTGTGCACATGAAGTCTTGTGGTCTCACCGCAAGTCTGACCGTGTCCGCTGTCTCCATGCTGAACGGAGTTTGCTTGACAAACTTGTTCAGAGCTGAGAGGTCGATGACGGGTCTCCAGCCTCCAGACGCCTTCTTTACAAGAAAGAGTCGACTGAAGAAGCCTGGGGAGCCGTCGACGACCTCCTGGAGAGCATCCTTCTTGAGCATGGTCTCGACTTCTGCCCGAAGGGCTAGCCCCTTTACTGATCCCATGGCATAGAAGCTCAACGACACTGGATTCGCTGTCAGGGGAGGTTGAGATGTCGTGAGTGGGACGCGATACCCTTGGCCGATCACGGAGACCGTCCAAGCATCGGCCCCATGTTGCTGCCACCTGTGCACGCAACTTTGAAGGCATCCCCCACAGGTGGACACGCGGGGGGACTGCCACTCCTAGCGTTTGCGGCCGCGGCCGCTCCCTCTAGGAGTCTTGCCTCCCCTGGAGGACTTACCGCCCCTTTTGTCCTTGGCTGGAAAGGGCTGGGGCTTAGACACCACTTTCTTAACTGTCGGCGCCTGCTTCGGTGTCTTGCGAGGCTGCTGCTGATGTTGCTGCGGAGCTGGAGGCTTGTAGGGCCGAGATGCAAGGGCCCTTTGGAGGAGGGAGTCCTGACTCGACTTCCTTCACCTCTCAGCTGTACGTTCTATGTCCTGGGGCTCAAACAAATTCCCCCCGAGGAGGGAGGCGTGTCTGAGCCTGTTGACATCCAGCGGGGACCTTCGGATGGATCTTCTCGGTCACCGCATCACGACGCTTGAGCACCGAGTTGGCCCACAGGTTGGTGACCTGATGTGCCAGGAACTCGATGGAGCGAGTGCCCGAGAGGAGGAAGGTCTCCAGGGCCTTCCTATTGCTCTCCTTAGACAGATCCTCAGAGCGCAATAGGATGCCCAGAGAACCTAGCCAGACATCCAGCCACGAAGTGGCCTGCATGGCGCATTTCGCGACCTTCTCATGGCTTAGAATCTCCGATGCCGAGAACGTCGCCTGCCGGGCGGAGAGCTTCTCAAGAGGAACTCCCCTAGTAAGCTCTTCTACCGAATGGTGAACGGGAAGAGCGAGGCTAGACTCCCCCATGATCTCAAAATACCTCCTCTGCTGGAGACGAGGAGATGGGAGGAGTTTGTTCCCGGCAGAGGAACGACTGGAGGTAGCGAGAACTGCGAGCTGAGCACTAGCCCTGGCTCTGGCACTCTTCAGCCCCTGGGACCAGGGCAGAGCCGCGCTCGCCTTTGGGGGCTTCTGAGTCCCATAAACCTGATCCAGGACCGTGTCCTTGCCTTCACGGGGGGCGATCACAGGGTCCATGACCCCGTTGAGCTGTCTCATCAGGCCCAGGACCTGCCAGAAGGCATGCTCAGACTCTTGCTGCTCTCTCCCTGCAGACTGGCAGCTAAGTCTCCTGTCCCCGGAAGTTCTTCCTGGGGAGACACGTGGACGTTCTCCCGGGGGCTAGCTGGTTCCTGACAAAATATGTGCAGAAGACTTCGGCAACGTCTTGGAGTCCTTGGGTTCCCTCCTGGGCGGGATACAAGACTTCAGCAAAGTGGTCTGGTAGGCACCTTCCGCGCGAGACGATTCTCCTCCACGAGGAGGTGACTCCCCCCTTGGTGCCGAGGGGGAGACCGCCGCCTCACTGGACTCTCCCGAGGACGGAAAAGCCTCGTCTACGGGAGAAGGAGAAAACGACTGCGAAGGGGATGGGGCCTTCCTGACGGACCTCTTAGGAACCAACTTCTCCCTGGGAGAAGTCACCACGAAGTTCACTCCTCTCCTTCTCTTCAGCAGGGGCGAGGCCGTCGCTGGCTTGTGTCCTAGATCGGCGAGTGTCAGCTTCATAGCCTTCACTAACGCCCGCATCAAAGGACCAAACCAGGACTGCCGAGACACAGACACAGAGTCCGAAATTCCCACTGGAGGGAAGGGGATCGGGCGATCCTTCGGAGTGGACACTACTGGACCTGCCTGCAAAAAAGAAGGGGAAGAAAGTTGCCTTGACCTCTCCGAAGGTCCTTCCTTGTCCTGCAAAAGAGACCTGCGCTTAGGTGGAGGCGATCCCGACTGCGACCTGGCGACACGCGTCCCTGCTGCTGCCGCGAGCTGCGGAACCCGACTCGAACGGGGGTCGTGCTGACGCTCGCGCGAGGGTGACACAAAAGAGTCGCGCGCGAGGGGCTGTTGGAGACCGGGCGCACAATCACGCGGAGACAAACGAGCGCGGGAGCGATCGCGATCGGGCGCGCGGGCGTGTAGGCGAGCGAGCGAGTGAGCGCGTTGGCGAATGAACGCGTTGGCGCGTGGGCGAACGAGAGCGCTCAGGAGACCGCTGAGGGCCAGGGAACCGATAGTGTCCTGGAGACCTGTGACGCGTGGGCGAGCGATGGCGAGTCGGCGATCGATGGCGCGTTGGCGAGCGATAGCGCGTAGAACGCGCAGGTGAGCGACCGCGCGTGGGCGAGCTGATCACAGGGGACCTATGTTTCTCTGGATCTGCTGGGCGCTGACGCGTAGGAGAGCATTTGCGCGCAGGCGATGGATCACGCGGAGGATCTGGAGATCGCCGGCACTCAGGGGAACGCTGACGCGCTGGAGATCGCTGACGAGAACGAGAACGTTGACGCGTCGGAGATTGCTGTCGCGCTGGAGAACGGTGGCGAGTAGGGAGACGGCGCGTGGAAGGCTGCGCAGGAACTGTCGGCTCAGGAAGAGGAGGCGCGTGGGCGTGCAGGAACTCTAGATGTACGCACAGGAGACCGCTCGCGTTGTTGCGCAGGAGAAAGCTGACGAGCAGGATCGCGAGGGCGAGGAGAAGTTGAGTCCTTGCCCAAGTCCTGAACTGGAGTTCTAGGGCGCGTGTCAGGAACTGGAAGCGCAGGTGCGCGTTGACGAGCAGGAGACCTAGTGCGCTCAGGAGACCGTTGGCGCGCTGGGCTCGCAGCAGGAACAGGAGGATGTTTGTTATCCTTAGGAAAGCGCTGGCGAGCAGTAGGGCGTTGATCATCAGAAGAGCGCTGGCGAGCAGGAGAGCGCTGGCGAGCAGGAGAGCGCTGGCGAGCAGGAGAGCGCTGACGAGCATTAGAGCGCTGACGAGCAGGAGAGCGTTGGTGAGCAACTACGCATGAACGCGCAGAAGGGCGCGCAGGGGAACCCTGACGCGCAAGGGAAGCGCCCACACCGTGGGCGATATCCCTTTGCCCCGAAGGGACCGGTGCCCGTCGGCTGACGAGATCAGACTGCTGGCCGTCTGCACAGGAAGAAGAAGGTCTGGAAGGCGTAGGAGAACGAGAACGATCCCCGGAGAGGTCTAAGGATGCGGCTGCTACAGACTGCTTCTGGTGAGGAGAGTCCCCATCGGAGGACGGAGGAGGAGAAGATTCGAAAAGGCGCCTCTTGACACCCTTATAGGGAGACGGGAGGCCCTTGCGGCGAAGCGGACGATGAGCCTTACGGCGAAGGCGGCCACGAGGGAGGTCGTCAGGATCATCAGTCCTCTGAAAAGGAGTCTCGGTCAGAGTGCTCCCCCAAGGGGTAGACTTAGCCGCAGGAGAGCCCGTAGGACCCCCTTCCCCCTCCGAAGGATGTACAGAAGGGGGAGGAGAGCCTTCAGCAACGTCATCACCATCAGGAGCCGCAGAGGTTTGACCAGACTCGTCGGAAGCCTCTGCCACCACGACGTCGACGATAGACAGAGGATCTACCTCTGCTATCACCGGCGACTGCTTGACAGCGGCCTCCAACTGAATAAGGTCAAACAGGGCTTCCTTGGAGGGCAGGCCCTTAAGCCCCAAGGAACCCCAAAGCTGAAAAAGATCATCATTATACATGGAGTTAACATTATCAAAATCCTCCCCCGGAGGAGGAGGGGGAACCGCCCCGCTATGGGAGGCGACACCCTCTCCCGCACCCCGAGGTCAGGAAATAGAACTAGGGCCTGTGCTCCCACTCGGCGGCCTCTTACTAGGAGCCGGACGAGGGGGAGCTTCGGAGGAGGTTTGGGCGGCGGAAGAAGAGTCCCGAGAGCCTTCCTCCTTCAAGGCAACCATTGAAGGAGAACGGTCTCTCTTGGACTTCTTCTTACGCCGGCGGGCAAACCTCTCCCACTGGGAGGCAGACCACTCCCTACACTCACTACATGTATTTTCACTATCACACCATCGGCCTCGACACTGTGGGCAAAGGGTGTGAGGATCAGTATCCACCGCAGACATGAAGGTACCGCAAGGGCGGCCGGCAATCCCAGAGCACTTGCGCATGATGAACAGCAAAAGGCAAGGCCAACTTCAAACACACAAAGTCTGAGGAAAAGCAAAAAAAAAGATTAAGGCTGTCAAAAACCGAGGACGATAGACAGAGACGTCTGTACATCGTCCGAGCCAAAAGTGAAGTGAAGCTAATCACCGGTGTGGGGGGGAGGGGTAGCAAGCTACCCCTTCCCCTACCCCCGCTAACTAGCGCGGGGGTAGTTAACCCTCGTTAAAATCTATTGGCTCGTCAATTTCAGCTACGCCGAAAGGTAAACCCAATGTAAATAGCGTGGTTTGTATTTCGGTTATGGAACAAATACAAGTTAAACAACCACGGCGACATCACACATCCCTGTCTCAGCCCCTCTCTCACCGGAAACCAATCACTCACTTCATTTCCTATCCTAACACATGCTTTACTAACTTTGTAGAAACTTTTCACTGCTTCAACAACCTTCCACCAACTCCATATAACCTCATCACATTTCACATTGCTTCCCTATCAACTCTATCATACGCTTTCTCCAGATCCATAAACGCAACATACACCTCCTTACCTTTTGCTAAATATTTCTCGCATATCTGCCTTACTGTAAAAATCTGATTCATACAACCCCCCCCCCCTCTCTCTCTCTCTCTCTCTCTCTCTCTCTCTCTCTCTCTCTCTCTCTCAATACGTATATACAGTGGAACCTCTACACACGAACGTATCTACATCCGAATTTTCCAACATCCGAAGTAAAATTCAAGCAAATTTTTGACTCTACACCCGAATTTTATTTCGACACACGAAGTAAGCAATTTTCGTTGTAGCGGTTGTATCCAAATTTTTCGACACGCGAAGTACAATTCGAACACGTTCCGACTCTACACCCGAATGTTTTTTCAACACCCGAAGTAAACAATACTCGTACGCGTAGTCGGTGCTCATAGCGCCTGAAGTGTTTTTTATTTCCCCCGATAGAAGGCAGCACTTCGACCTCGGAGGGACCCTCAATTAGCACGGCTCGGGTCAGTCCTCTGTTCTCGTCGGCTTCTTGCGGTTGTGCCCTGTGCGTTCTGCTATTAACTGTGTTTTAATCGTGATTTTTTACGTGCATCCTTTAACGATAATTTACGTAAAGTATGGGTCCTAAAAGGTTTAGTTTTGCAAGTGGTAGTGGTGAGAAAAGGAAGAAGGAAATGCTTTCTTTAGACGTAAAGCAGGAAATTATTGAAAAACATGAGCGTGGCGTCCGCGTGAGTGAACTTGCTAAACAGTATGGCCGTAATATGTCGACGATCTCGACAATCCTTAAACAGAAGGAAGCTATTAAAGCAGTTAAACATTCTAAGGGGATCACCATTATTTCAAAACGCCGTAGCCCTATCATAGAAGAGATGGAACGACTTCTGCTAGTGTGGATCAAGGACAGAGAGATCGTTGGCGACACCATCACCGAGACCGTCATCTGCGAGAAGGCGCACGCCATCTTTACGGACTTGAAGGAGGAGAGCTCTGGGGGTGATGCTGGGGAGAGTTCAACCAAACCTTCCTCAGATGATTTCAAGGCATCTCGTGGCTGGTTTGAGAAATTTAAGAAACGGTCCAGGATTCATTCAGTTGTTCGCCACGGAGAGGCTGCTAGTGCGGACACAAAGGCTGCAGCTGACTTTGTCAAGAACTTCGAAAGGATCGTGCTGGAAGAAGGCTACGTAGAGGAGCAAGTGTTTAATTGTGATGAAACCGGGCTGTTTTGGAAGAAGATGCCCAGTCGAACCTACATCACCGCCGAAGAGAAGAAATTGCCTGGGCATAAGCCAATGAAGGATCGGTTGACTCTTGCCCTATGTGCCAATGCTAGCGGGGACTTTAAAGTCATGCCCTTACTGATTTACCATTCCGAGAACCCTAGGGCCTTTAAGGCACACAACGTCGATAAGGACCAGCTTCATGTTTTCTGGCGATCCAACTCAAAGGCCTGGGTCACTAGGCAGTTCTTTGTGCAATAGGTTAACCAAGTTTTCGGCTCTTCTGTGAAGAAGTATCTTCATGAACAGAAATTGCCTTTAAAGTGCCTGCTATGCCTTGACAATGCACCCGCTCACCCCCCGGGACTTGAAGATGATATCTTCGATGAATTTAAGTTCATAAAGGTGCTGTATCTTCCACCGAATACCACCTCTATCCTCCAGCCCATGGACCAGCAAGTCATCTCTAATTTTAAGAAGCTGTACACCAAGCACTTATTTAAGCAGTGCTTTAATGTCACGCAAAGCACCAACTTAACTTTGCGTGAATTTTGGAGGAGCCACTTCAACATCGTGCACTGCTTGAAGATCATAGATCAGGCTTGGGTGGGATTAACTCGACGGACCCTCAATTCTGCCTGGAAGAAGCTGTGGCCTGATGCAGTTTCTTCCCGAGATTTCGAAGGTTTTGACCCCGAACCTGATCCCGTGGTGGGTGCAGCGGAAGACGTAGAGGAAATCGTCTCCCTTGGCAAGTCCATGGGTCTGGAGGTCGACGCAGATGACGTTACGGAACTCGTCGCTGAACATCACGACGAACTTACCACAGATGAGCTCAAGGAACTCCATGCTATGTCTGAGCACATGAGTGATGACGAGGAAGGGAGCGAGGAGGTAGAACATGTGTTAGGTTCGGCGCATATAAAAGAGGTGTTAGGAAAATATCAAGACGTGGTCGACTTCGACAAATGCCACCCAAAAAAATTGCAGGTTTGTCGTGTAGTTTCGCAGTTCGATGATGTTTGCCTAACTCACTTTCAAAACATTCTGAAAAGCCGTACCAAGCAACTATCTATCGATAATTTCTTTAAAAAAACTACGAAGCGAACTTGTGATGAAGAGGATGTAAGTGATTCGAAGAAAACGGCAAAGAGTGAAGCGGAAGAAAGTGAAACAAAGAAAACGGCAAAGAGTGAAGCGAAAGAAATTCAATCAATTTTAAGTGTAGAGAGTGAAAGTGATTAAAATTAATCATTAAAAAGAAAATGTAAACAAAAAATATAAAAAAAAAATAAAAAAAATAAGCTAAATTATGTTAAAGTTCACTTAGTGTAAGTTACGGTAGTGTACGTTTATCGTAGTTAACCTCTCTACCTCCTCGCCGCCCGTCCGTCTCCTCTCTGCGTAGCAAGACCAACAACACCTGCGCTGGAGTTTCTAAGGTAAAGTGACGTTAAAAACCCGTTTCTTATTTATCATTTTTTGCTAATTCTTCTTATTTACATGTCTATTATCTAATTTAGTGTGTATTATTCTCATGGGAAATTATGTGTAGTAGTTTATTAAGAAGTTATCATAGGTTTTTGGGCTCAACCACGGATTAATCCTATTTCAATGTATTCTTATAGGAAAATTCGTTTCTACATCTGAAGTTGGTTCTGGAACGGATTAAATTCGTATGTAGAGGTACCACTGTATGTATATATAGATGAAGAAACCAAAATCTGTTTCCTTAGTGTTATTTAGATAAGACACAAAAAATTATAAAATTCATTTCAATCGTAGCTCAACATTAGACAGACTTACCATGAATTCTTGTTGGAAAAATTTGCATGGAGTTCCTTGAGCTCCTCTGTAGTAAGTTCGTCGTGATGTTCGGCGACGAGTTCCGTGATGTCATCTGCGTCGACCTACAGACCTATGGACTTGCTAAGGGAGACGATTTCCTCTACGTCTTCCGCTGCACCCACCACGGGATCAGGTTCGGGGTCAAACCCTCGAAATCTCGGGGAGAAACTGCATCAGGCCACAGATTCTTCCAGGCAGAATTGAGGGTTCGTCGAGTTAATCCCACCCAAGCCTGATCTATGATCTTCAAGCAGTGCACGATGTTAAAGTGGGTTTTCCAAAATTCACGCAAAGTTAAGTTTGTGCTTTGCGTGACATTAAAGCACTGCTTGAATAGGTGCTTGGTGTAGAGCTTCTTGAAGTTCGAGATGACTTGCTGGTCCATGGGCTGGAGGATAGAGGTGGTATTCGGTGGAAGATACAGCACCTTTATGAACTTTAATTCTTCGAAGATATCATTTTCAAGTCCGGGGGGGGGGGGGGTGAGCGGGTGCATTGTCAAGGCATAGCAGGCACTTTAAAGGCAATTTCTGCTCATAAAGATACTTCTTCACAGAAGGACCAAAAACTTGGTTAACCCATTGGACAAAGAACTGCCTAGTGACCCAGGCCTTTGAGTTGGATCGCCAGAAAACATGAAGCTGGTCCTTATCCACATTCTGTGCCTTAAAGGCCCTAGGGTTCTCCGAATGGTAAACCAGTAAGGGCTTGACTTTAAAGTCCCCGCTAGCGTTGGCACATAGGGCAAGAGTCAACCGATCCTTCATTGGCTTATGCCCAGGCAATTTCTTCTCTTTGGCGGTGATGTAGGTTCGACTGGGCATCTTCTTCCAAAACAGCCCGGTTTCATCACAATTGAACACCTGCTGCTCTACGTAGCCTTCTTCCTGCACGGTCCTTTCAAAGCTCTTCACAAAGTCAGCTGCAGCCTTTGTGTCCGCACTAGCAGCCTCTCCGTGGCATACAACTGAATGAATCCCGGACCGTTTCTTAAATTTTTCAAACCAGCCACGAGATGCCTTGAAATCGTCTTGAGGAAGGTTCGGTTAAACTCTCCCCAGCATCACCCCCAGAGCTCGCCTCCTTCAAGTCAGGGAAGATGGCGTGCGCCTTCTTGCAGATGATAGTTTCGGTGAAGGTGTCGGCAACAATTTCTCTGTCCTTAATCCAGATTAGCAGAAGTCGTTCCATCTCTTCTATGACAGGGCTACGACGTTTTGAAATGATGGTGATCCCCTTAGAAGGTTTCACTGCTTTAATGGCTTCTTTCTGTTTCAAGATTGTCGAGATCGTCGACATATTTCGGCCATATTCTTTTGCAAGTACACTCATGCGGACGCCACGCTCATGCTTTTCAATAATTTCTTGCTTTACTTCTAAAGAAAGCATTTCCTTCTTCCTTTTCTCACCACTACCACTTGCAAAACTAAGCCTTTTAGGACCCATGCTTTACGTAAAAAACCGGAAAAGGCTCTACGTAAAAAATCACGATTAAAATACAGTTAATAGCAGAACGCACAGGGCACAACCACACGAAGCCGACGATAACAGAGGAATGACTCAAGCCACGCTAATTGAGGGTCCCTCCGAGGTCGAAGTGCTGCCTTCTATCGGCGAAAATATAAAATACATCCGGCGCTATGAGTACCATCTACGCGTACGGTAGTTGTTTACTTCGGGTGTAGAGTAGGAACGTGTTCGAATTGTACTTCGCGTGTCGAAAAATTCGGATACAACCGGTACGACGAAAATTGCTTACTTCGTGTGTCGAAATAAAATTCGAGTGTAGAGTCGAAAAATTGCTCGAATTTTACTTCGGATGTTGGAAAATTCGGATGTAGATACGTTCGTGTGTAGAGGTTCCACTGTATATTAGGTCCGGGAGACCATATAAGGAACTCAGTCAAAGTAAAGGCACTTATATGATCCCTCAGATATAGTACTTTCAAGTAATTCTCTGGTAAACTTCCATCAGGACGACATGGCTGAGCCCAAAAAAACGATTTTGAGCAAAGCGAAAAATCTATTTTTGGGTGATATGGCCATGTCGTTCTGATGGACCCTCCCTCCTTTCTAAAAGGAGTATACAACTATGTAACAAATCCCCACCCGAATCTACTCTATCTGCGGGTATCCATGCTTAATTGCAACAAGGAATAGTATGCCGTAGTAGTACTGGGAGGGGATCCACCGGGTAACCTTGATAACGGCTCCCCTTCAAATTCGCCACTCTTCCCCCTCAAAGCGAAAACTATTGGGGGTGAAGATTGCCATGTGCCGTATCAAGAAATACGTCCCCTGATATTATGCGATATCCTTAAAAGTTATATTAAGGATACTCGCGCCAGGAGTTTTTATTCTGGAAACCTGTGGTTAATTCTCTGGGAGTATCACCATAGCCAAATATCCCTTAGAAAGCTGCCTAAAGGAACCTTCCATCAGGACAACATGGCCATATCACCCAAAAATAGATTTTTCGCTTTGCTCCAAATAAGTTTATTCTGCACATCTTTTGTTTAGATCACATTATTGACTACCTTTTGTGATAAAAAGGGTATACTGGATTTCTTTATAGCAATATCCTATTGAAGAAATATTTGGCACTGAAGCTTATTTTAAAAGCATTAGATATGCTTTGCTAATCCTAACCAAAGTTCTGTTGACATAAAATGCCAACCACAAAATTTGGGAGATCAAATAGGCCATTAAATCGGTTTCCTGTGATGCGGGATGCTTCACATACTAGTGTAGCTCCTGTGTGTGTGTGTGTGTACACGTGATTTTTTGCTGGTTGCTCCCGATAGGGAGGGATATAATTTGGTGGCCAATATAGTATGTGACTTACCTTTTGAACACAGCCTACGATTCCTGTCGCCAATATAAAGTGTCCTAACCTAAAATAAGACTGTTGGTTTAGGGCTATTTTAAAAATCTAATTAATCACTCAGTTCCTTTGGTCTTGCTTTACTAAAGATTTAATATATCTTCTTGGTCCTCTGTTCTGGCAAGTTGTACAGTGTTTTGGCATAATTTTAATTAATCAAAGTTAAATGCATAAAAATAAACGTATAAGGATATTTAGTGAGGTAGGACACATTCAAATCTGGTAGGCTACATACTACGGCATACCAGAGTCAAAGGGCATGCCACATCTACACCAGCATCTCTTCGCTTGTGCTTCAAAGATATACTGTAACCTGTGTGACTCCTAGGTAAGATTTAAAAATAAATAATTGAGAGAAAATCTTGAATATTAGAAGATCATTCTTCAAATATAGTAGCCATTATGTCTTACCTGTATTAAAATAATTCTTATTTTCTGTTTTAATATTGTTTTTTATTTTATCATTACAGACATTCTCTGGAAGTAACTGCACCATCACTGGAGATTGCAGATGAAGTGTTGACCAAGGGTTCTTTGTGTACAGATTCAAAACAGACTTTCACAATGAAAGAAAATGATGAATCAGAAGGTTGTACTTTGATAGCTACTGTTCTTAAAGGCACGGCTCACTTGAAAAGTCAGGATTGGTTTTCAGCATTGGGCATAAAATCAGCCTTGTGATAACTAATTCATTTGGAGTCATGTGTAGTCAATTGTATAGCTGACATATAGTATGTGATGTTGTAGTGCAGTAATTGTATATAAAAGGTAAGCTATTTATTTATTTTGTGAATGTTCAATTATTTGTTTTTAAATAAGTAAATCATTTGTAAGGTAAATAAACTTCCTTAAACAGTTTTATTTTGAAAGTGGAATATAGAAAAAAAATGTAATATTTATTTCGATATATTATAGAATTTCTAATGAAGGTTTTTTTTCATCGGTATAATTTTCAAGAAAAATAATTTCTTAAAATACCACCTCCACATACTTTTGAGGAGGGTTCCATATAACTATAGTTATTTTGCTTATAAATGTATCCTCTTTCCAATAGATGCTACAGTTACAATCATGCCAGTTTCTGTAAGTTTGAACCAACTGTCATCCATGGTTGACTTACATGGTCTGCAATGACATAACTCTTCCTCAGAATGAATCTTGCCAAGAGAAATATTGCATTGACTTGCACCCATTGGTAGATTACCACTGCTAGCAGGCATGGCATAGCATAGCAGGTGGGATATCAAGCTAAATTGCTTAGTGACGTAGGTTACCACTGTGTTGTTGTTCATCAACACCTCAGAATGACCTTTGAGGATTTCTGAGAAGTGTAGCGTTGCATACTCTGTTTTAATTTCCAGGTAATTAATGTGAAAGGCCTTGTCTTTCTGCAACCACGGGCCTGAAATCTTCTGTCGAAAATGAGTCGACCCTTCCACTTCTGCCTGCATGGCGAGGGATTTTGCACAAGGGGTCATCCATCGGGAACTCGATCGTAACCGCAGATGGGGCAGGTTGCTGATCCTGGAAGGTCAAATAACCATTCTGAAGGAAATTCCCTACCTAAGACTCGGCCCTGTGTCTGCCATGTTTCCCAGTGACAAAACAAACGACCCCTTATTCTTGCAAGCGGGAGAGTGAGAACGTCCATCTGAGCGTTTCCCTCTTCCTTTCCTAAAGGAGTATGCTGGGATAATCATAAAGGTTGTACTCGCACTGGCTCTTTTTTAAAAGGTTGCAGGAGGTGCGAAACAAGGTCTCTGACTGGGCGCAGGGCCCTTGATCCTGAACCTGCAGGCTTTTAGCCAAACTGTTTGATTTGGCTGTGTCCTCTGTGAAGGGCTAGAGCCCTTAAAGGTAAGCTCAGCTGATATAGGGAGGAGCATGAGCAAGAGTTTAAAGTTTTGAAAGGAGATCGAGGTCACGGGGCTGTAAACCTCCTATTACCAGGGGTAGCTAGGATTGCCAGGGTATTCGGCACCTGGACCACGGCCCACCCTGGGAACCAGTTAAAGTCCCGTTGATTCCTCGTGAAAGATATGTGGTGTCACAGAGAACCCTGTCAGCACAACTCTATGGCTGGCCCTCCTAAACTTCTTCCTTTTAGAAGAATCAGAGGATGAAGAAAATGCGCATGTTTCTTCCTCTTCCTGGCCTTGCAAGCAGAGTGGTTGAGGTCCAAGTGACTGTGAACCCCACCCCCACCCAAGGGGAGAGACCACATGGGTTGCAAGGAGCCACAACACTGGGGCACGCTGTTACATGGGAATGGGAAGGCACATTCGCAGTGAGGCCAGAGGTTCCCCCGCCACAAGGATCGTGGTAAAGGACACAGGGAACCCTGGCATCAGGTCAGGGTTTGGTATCACACACTTCCTTTTACCTTTACTATTGGCTGCAAGGGTCATAGCTCTCAACCCCTGAACCTTGCCAGCCAGGCCGGGAATAACCAAATTCAGACTTGCTCTTCTTTTTAGATCTCAGGGAATAAGCCACCAGGTTTCCTGACACTGGGAGTCGCCACACACTTCACCACTGGTGAAACAGGATTTTTTGGGCTCAGTTAAATACACAGGGAGCAATAGCAGTGGCTACCAACTCTCAAAAAAAGTCATGGAGGGCAAAGCTGAAAGACCTGAGGAAGCTTAAGACTTACTTATGTCAAACTCATTGTCAACAGCCTATAAAGTCACCAAAGAATCATCATCATCCACAAAATGGGAGCAGCAAACAAAAGGGTTCCTTGGCTCAAAAACGAAAAGCTAGGAAAACCGGAACAATGACTGTCTGTGCTCTCTCCTAACCCCTGTAGCGTACTCTCCTGGGATCAATTTAGGGATAGCAGTAGCTGTTACACCCCATGAGGAGACAGCAGTAACAACAGACTTTCTCAGTGTCTTCTTGGCCATTTCCTGTCTAACTACGATAGATTCTTTGTTTCCTTCTCTTCATATATTTGCCACTCCAGAGGCTACGATCGACACTCTAAACACTGGGACGGAGTGCGGATTCACAGGAATCTTCACCATGAAGTAGTTGCTTCCATTCCATTTCCAATGACACGGACTGTCAAAGAGATGATTCTTTGAGTTTTGTTAGAATCTGTTTTGTACGTCTGTACTCAAACAAGTTCCTCCTCTAACTGGAAGAGGTGGGTCTTCTTACCCCGCACCTTCACCAGTCGTATAATTGCTTGATATCCAGTGTCAATGAAGTAATCTCCCTATTTAAAAGATGTGGGTTTGTATGCTGTGTAGGAATCATCCTGGAGGAAATGTTTAAAACACTAAGTTTTGGTTAATGATAACTTCAGCTACAGTAGCAGCCGAGATCCAAAGAAACTCATGACTGCTTAGTACAATAATGTTATTTTTGAAAGGCAAGAAAAAAATGAAACATCAACTTAATGGATTGTATATTATACAGATCCAATAATAAAACTGTAAAAATATAGACATTTGAAAAATTTTCTTAGGCTTGTACAGTAAAGCAGCAATTGGAAAGGAATGACAGGAAAGAATATCATGACAAGGAATGTAAAATGTCATGCTTCAAATTCAGGTACACACTATATTTCATGACTAAGTATTATAAAATAAATCTGAATTTTTTAAGATATTACTTCCAGTAAGATTTTTGTAGTTAAATCTAGTGTAATTTTATTTGTTTTGTGACTATGTACAACATGAAACTGGATGATGAATATATTATACTTATGTTATACATACAATTAAATAAATAAATGTAACATTTTTTTTAGTATATACACCTTTACGAAATATATATTTACAATTTTAGTACTGTTGTGTGTCTTGTATATGTTCTTGCCGATACAATATTGCATTACAGTATTAACATAATCCAATGACAAGATTGACTTCCATATTTTGGCTTTCAGTGGTTGCACAGTATAAAAAATGCTGTGCATCTACTTTAACCTTGAAAAGACCACACTTATTTTTGTAATGTACTGTATAATACTGTATTGAAACTTACCTTAGTAATAAGCTACTTATACTGGATTCCATTAAATGAAAGTCATTAACAGATGATCCTTTGAACCCAAAGGAATTTAAAATTATTAAGTAGTCAAATAAAAAGTAATTAATTATAGTCAAGCTTATCAAGAGTCATCAGTTATATACTGTAAATATTTTATAATTATTATAACTAAAGAATATATACAAATTTGGCATTACTGTACTGTAAAAATATCCAAATTACAATATGCAAGTGATGAAACTGATAAAAATCCTTGTGAGTTATCACAGACTTATTTCAAAACCAAATTAAATATTACAAGCTGCCAAAATAAGCATATTAGTGGAGAGTTGTGCTCTACATAAACAATGACCGTTGTTTTAAGACACACATTCCTCATATGCTATCGTCCACAAAGTCCTTAAGAGCATCAAAGATCTTCTCATAGACAAGGGGCTTGGCATCAGTTGCCCAAAGGAAATCGAGATGGCTAAACACGGGATTAGAAACTTTGTGACTTCCTCTCAACTGTGGTAACTGATTTTCCAAGAGCAAAATGTCCTGTTGATAAAGAATTGTTGAGGAAAAGGTGTTTACATGTACATGTAAAAGAACAAAATTTTTTAATTACAAAACTATACAAACCTGAGATCTTTACTAATATGGAGTAGAATAACAGCGAAGGCTTGAAAATGGGAGTTACAATTTTAAACAGGAGGGTGGTTACTGTCGCCTGCTGGGTGGCCCTTCCAGCTCACTCCTACCTCTCTTGGATTTCAGCTGGAACTTATCAAGGGTGGTGATGCCAGGAAAGTTTGAGTAAAGAACTCAGGTTTATGTAGGTAGGAAAAGTACAAATTTCTTTTAAAATTAGTCATTTATTCCTATATGAATACAAACCACTCTTTACTTGTACTCATCCTCAGGAGGGATGAAGTCCCTCTTTCAACTGCCTGGAACTTTACCCGAGTCTCAGAATTAGCATTAGATGCAACCACCTGAGATCCTACACCTCATGAACCATGAATAAGTTACGGTAATCACGGCTCGTGCAAGTGCTGAACTGTATTGCTGATATGAAAGCTTCTGCATATGAAAAATTCATGCTGCAAAACTACCATTAGAAAATTTCTCGACTCTTACTGAAAAATGTTGTACCACGAAACAAAATACGGTAGGAGAGCCCGGCCGCCGCCAAGACTGATTTTAAAATTTCCGCGCCTCCACCTGTAAACTTGCCACCATCCTCTTACGCTCTCATTGGTTATATCCCGATTCTGATGCTAGTTACTGCCTACAATACTGCTCTCCTATTAATCAGCATCTATATATCGGTGTCCTTCGATCCTTTCGTTTCGGCAGCGCTATCATTCACATTGAATTAGTGTTGGTGATTTTGCTTTAGTGCTTTCAGTTACTGAACTGTATCACGTTGCATTGTTCCACTAGTATGTTATTAGCCATAGGTCCCAAGAAGGTTGCTGATGTGCAGGGAAAGAAGAGGAGGATACTTTTTATGGAGACGAAGCTTGAGATAATCGAGAAGAAAAAGAGGTGCCACGTCCGTGATGAGGTGGAGAGACTGCTGCTTGTTTGGATTTACGATAAGGAAATCGCTGGAGAGACTATCACCGAGACAACAATCTGCCAGAAGGCTAGCACCATTTTCGGTGATCCCTTTGCTTGCTCAGGATGAAGACAATGCAGAAGGGACATTGTAGCAGGCACCCCCAGATATCAAAAGCTTCTTGGGTGTGGTTTAAAAATTCAAGACCGTTAGGCGTTCATTCGGTGCTGCAGCATGGTGAGGCTGCCAGCTCTAATACAAAAGAGGCTGAAGCCTTTGCTAAGACGTTCGATGAGTTGACTCTCCTGGAAAGGCTACAGTCCCCAGCAAGTCTTAAACCGAGACGAAACTGGGCTTTTTTCAAAGAAAATGCCTCCGACATACATCACAGCGGAAGAAAAGAAGCTACCAGGCCATAAGCAGCTTAAGCCTATGCTGGACAGGCTTACTCTTGCACTCAATGAAAACGCCAGAGGCGATTATAAGGTAAAGCCTCTGCTGGTGTATCGCTCTGAGACTCCTCGAGCCTTCAAGGCCCATAAAGTTATTAAGAAGCTTCCAGCGTTGTGGAGGGCTAATGCAAAAGTCTGGGTAACAAGACAACTTGTTCACCAAGTGGGTAAATCTTTGTTACAACCCGACTGTGAAAAAATACTTGGTAGAGAATCACCTCCCTCTAAAATGCTGGCTGGTGCTGGACAATGCCCTTGCTCACCCTCCTGGACTCGAGGAAGATATACTAGCGGGTTTTTCCTTAATCAAAATTCTCTATCTTCCGCTATCACCACCCCTCTCCTCCAGCCCATGGATCATCAAGTGATTTCAAACTTTAAGCAGCTCTATACGAATTATCTTGGAGAGATGTTTCACAATCACTGACAACACAAACCCCATCCTGCGTGAATTTTGGAAGGAGCGATTCATTGATATAGCTTGGAGGGAGGTTTATATGCACACCTTGAACTCTTCATGAAAGAAGCTGTGGCCTGATGCAGTCTCCACACAAAATTTCGAGTGCTTCCACACAGGCCAAGATGAAGCTGGAACTGAGAAATTTGATGATTCTGAACCTGTTGTTCAATCCGAGGTTGCCGAGATCGTTAGACTCGTGATGTCCATGGGTCTTGAAGTCGATGAGGACAACATTAATGAGCTTCTCAAGGAGCACCAAGATGAGCTTAAGATGGACAACCTAGGAGTTGGAGGCCATGCAAGTGAACAAAGTTCAGCAGCAATTCTCAAGCAGCAAGGAGGAAGAGGATGACCCTATGACAATGGCAGAAATTAAGAAGGCTCTAGCTTGCTACCATAAAATGGCGGCTTTTGTTGAAAAGAGACTCCCAGAAAAGGTTCACACAAGTCTTGCACTTGAGTATTGTATGAAGTTTGCCATCTGGGAGTCATTTCAGGATAGTTTTAAGACTCGGGCAGAAACAAGCCTTTTTGGATAGTTATTTATTAAAGAGGCCTTGGATACTAATAGGCCAAAAGGAAGCTGAAAGTTATCAAAGTAGGTTATGAAAATGATTAAATTTAGAAAATACAAAACTTAGGATAAAAAAAAAAAAAAACTAAAGTAGAAAAAGGAAAATTTTTTTTTATTTTGTTTGTTTATCATAAAGTTGAGTGTTAATATTTTCAACCATTTGTTAATGCGTTTCCTAGAGTTACGTACTTAAATTTTCTGCCGTTTGTCATCCTCCTCTACCACCCCACCACCTAGATTATAAAATTCACGTAGTTACATTTAATACACAGTTTAGCCTTGTTATACAATTTAATAGGGTGTTTTTGTAGGGCTTGGAACGAATTAGGCTATTTACATGTGCAAGGAGACTCATAATGTAAGCAATTTATTTATTTGTTAACAAACACTAGGATGTTTGAATCATGACAACTGGCGACAGAGACCAGAGCCAAACCCATTCTCGGTAGAGAAACAGGAGAAAACGTAACGAAGAAGTGACTGATAAAGTTTTGATGGGTAATGAAAAAGCAGACAATATTTCTTTAGACTCCACAAAAGACCGAGCGCTATCAATTGTCAACTGCCCAATATGCCTGCCGTCAAAAGTAAAGTCACTGTTGTAGCCAACCTTCCTTTCGGGGAGAGAGAACCCAGATGTCCTGACTTCTCTATTAGGCAACCAACCAAGTACACCCAGCCAGGCCCATAGGGGACTGACAGCACCCGCGTCTGGTATTGAACCAGTCACCGATTGGGGATATCAACCAGCTTCCTCAAGGTGCAAACAGAGAACTCAGAGCTCCTGAATGCTGCCCGACCCTTGAGAACTGACCTCAGGGGAAGGGCATAAAGAAAGAGGCACCTCGGAGCGAGTGCCTCGACTGGCCTCTTGATACAGTAATAGAAGACAATGGAGGTATCACAATCCAGCCGAAAGCATCCATACACACCAGCATACCCCACACCACCTTGCCTACAAGGGGGCTGTTACCAAGAGGAAGGAGCAGTGGTAGGAATCGACTTTCCCACAGAATGAGAGCCCAGTTCTGTCCTTTGTTCTGGTGCCAGACGACATCAGGTGGTATCACATTGCAGGACCAAGGACCTACTCTACTAATCGTTGCAGGTCTGCTGTAACGACTGATGACAGGAAGCAAGGGATAAAAAGTAGTTGGTGACGCTGTTGCCAAGAGGGAGCCGGATATATGTCAAACACTCTCTCTACCTCTATTCAGTGCTTAAATAGATGATAAACCTAGAGGAAATTAATTTAAATGTAATATAACCTAACCCCTCACCCAAACATGTCATATGAAGCTCCATTAACCCAATAAGAAAAGTAAGGCGTTCTAAACCCAACTTAATAATTATATAACTAAAATCCAAGACAACATACAGTACACAGACTGTGGGAGTAAGCAACAACAGTCTCTCCAGTCTGACGTCCTGTCCTGCCAACATCAAGGGCCCCAAGGATCTGAGGTCGCCAAGAACCTGGGAGACATCCCTTAAAAAAAAGGAGGTAAAGACAATTGGACCGTTAAATCCTAGCCTCCAACACTTTGGTGACAGGAACATTCCTCATTAAAGACACCAACAGCACAAGTCCTGATACTGTGGGCTCTTGGCATAAGCACTAAGTTCCCCATATATGAAAATTGTCTCTCAAAAATAATGCTACTCTATTCTTAATTAACATTCTCAGGGATCGATGAAGAGAGAAATAATGGCGAGGATGACCTTAAACATAGGATAAGCAATGCTAATAAATTGAAGAGGGCCCTCACTGGACCAAGAACCAATTCATTCTCTCAATTGCTCATCAAGTTCTATATGAACGTCAAAGGGAAGGACCTTGAAAGGCTGTGGGACAGTCTCCATTTTCATGATAAACTTCGAAAGGTAAAATTTATCATGTTCTGACCTGGCGACTCTGCCACAAAGCACCTGGAGCTCACTCAAGTTTGAGAGTTGTCAAGGGAACAAGGAAGAGAGTCTTGCACAACAGAGTTATGGCATCCAATGTCTCCAACAGTTCACAAGGAGGGACAAAGGGCTCTCGGGCAAGCAATGGAACTGATCAAACCAGATCTTGAGAACTTGGTGAAAATCTCAAGTCTCAAAAGCATCGGTTAATAACTCAATGCGTGGAGATATATAGACCCATGTCAGATGGATATGAACCAGAAACTGCAATCTTAGACAAGGATGATCTAGAAGACAAATGTCGATGTGTCTGACACCAATGTTGAAAAACTACCCATTTATTGTGATAGACTCTACAAGAGGAACCTCGTCTGGCTAATTATTGGACTCTGAAAAGAGAAAACCTTCCTGCCTGGAGAACCCCTGATAGTCTTCAGAAATCAGGCCGAAGCACATGGAGCCCCTAAAAGAATCATTGAAAGGGGTTATCTGAGAAGATCTGGTTTCTCTGACAGACGGAGCGTAGATCCCAGCAGGTACTCTGGCATTTCTAGGAACAACAACTGAGACCAGAAGGGAACAAAAAAAAAGGGTCAAAGTCTGATGACTGGTTGCCATCACCTGCTTAAGGACAGCCTTCTCCAGAGAGAAGGAAAGAAAGGCATAGATCTGGAGGCACCTATCCAGCAGAGGAGCACCGGCCGCAACACACTTGAGTTCCTGGAAAGGAGAGAAGACCTGACATCGGGAGTTTAGAGGAATGGCAAACAGATCAACCATTGCTAGCCACCTCTTCAGGTTGAAGATCTTGCAAAAGGTACATTCTGAGCCCTGGACCAGTTTTTTCTCTCGTCATGGCATCCGCCAAGATGCCGAGACTCGGACTGATCTGGGAAACAAAAGATATCCTCACCGTCCAATGCAAAATTGCAAAGGCCTCAGGATTGACTGACTCTGACCAAGTCACCCAAATGCTTCCTCCGGTAAAACTTGCTACAACCGAGTCGGCCAAATGATCCTTGAATGTTATGAGACAGCCGAACGTCCCCCAGTTTCCACCTATTTATGGAACGAGCCTTCTCTGCTTCTGACCACTGGCCCCAAAAAACAATCTGTGATCCTGGATGTGTACCACATTTCTGATTTGATCTGTCTGACCAACACGAGGTCTGGAGGAACCGAGCGGAGGTCCTTCCAACATTGAGGGGATAATGCTACAGTACTATGGTCTCTACAGCCACAAAGTCCAAATACTGACTAAAAACTTACTGAGGGACCCCATATGAGATAACCACCCTAAATCAACAGTCAACAAGCCAAGATCCCGAAGAGACCTCCAAGACAAGGGAGAGGCCTCTCTGAGGATAAAATTCTCCCACAAGACTCATAAGTTTGTTTGCCCGATAACTGGATGGAAAAGCCCACAAAGTTGGGGCATTCAGAAAGATCCCCAGGAAGGTGGGGGGTCTGGGGAGGGATCAAGGAAGTCCTTTGATCCCGAACATCTGGCACAGGTCCATAACCAAATTTTTTGCGTAATACAATCGTCAGAGGACGACAGCTGGACTTATCCAACCCCTCAGGATTCCACGCATACGAATCCTTACTTAGTGTAGTATGGCTGATCACCCGAGAGAAAACCAGAGATGTGGCGAGGTAAAAGCACAGAGCCTTAAAACAGACTCCCAAGGTTGTGGCAAAACGAAGGAAATGCCTAATTTCCAGAAGAAGAGAGACTTAAGATAAGCATCTTCCAAGTTGATGGAAACTATCCAGTCCCCCTCTCTCACTGACGCTAAGACCAACTGAACTGTGTCCCTCCTGTAGAAGTATTTTGCCACAGAAAAGTTCAAAACCAAAAAATCTTTGATGGGACTCCTAGCACTAACCTGAGAAAAAATTGAGGGGCCTTTCTCTTTGTCAGTATCTCTCACAGCATTTTCAGCATCACCATTTTTGGCTTATGGAGGTGATAATAAGAACAATGACTCTTCTTTCAAAACCATTTCACCTTTAATGCACTTGATAGCTAATTTAGTCTGCGGCTGCAAAGTACTACAGTATTATTCGTTGGTCTCTTAAATACAGCAATGTGTTGATAACCTGGATGAGCATCACCTAAGCAGTTGCCAACCGGATAAAATATATCTGATTTAAGTTTGCCTCACCACCTTATCTTCAAATTTTTATTTGAAAAGAATAACTTGAGTAATATATACCTAAGTAAAATATAGGATATGTTAATTGGATAAACACACTTTGTAAATTTTATCATTGCCCTACGACACTTGCCTATTTGAGCTGTTTTGTACCTACAAAATATTGTCTATACTGTAATCAATAAAACATATGTCTACAATTATTAGCATAAAAGGCCAAATCCTTCATTTGCTCTATTTCTAAAACTTGGCTACCCATTCCTCAGCATTATAATGCATAAATAAAATTATTTATATTTAATTTTTTCCTATGACTACAGTATATGTAATTCTAAGGTATTCAAACACTACTATACTTGATATTTACCTCTTGACTTGTCAGCCAGTCATTATTAGCCCAGAATAATGTGATGGGGACATTTATCTTTGCAACATTATATTCCGGTGGTGATGGTTGTCCATATATTTTCAGGTTTTCTACTCTTCCATAGTCAAATTGTTGAAATCGACCTGGGATAAATATGAAAAAATAAAATTATCCAACTATAATTGTAATTTGGTTTCATCATAAGCCATACTGCATTGCCCGACACTAAAGCTGTGTCTACACACAAGTGATGATAATGTCATTAATCAAGAATAATATTAGAACAAAATTTCAAAACTACTGTACTGATTTTCTTGTATTCAACAGTTATTGAAACATTCATCTTTTCTTAGAACTAAAAGAATTACATAAAAAGAACTGTATAATGTGTGAAGACAGTCACATAAGGATATTATTTAAGAAAATATATTACTTAAAATAAAATATAAGAAGTACCAAGGCACTGAAAAAAAACCTATAGCACAGTATTCCTTAAAGGTTAAGATCAAACTGTTTAGAATACAGTAATTGTTTTAAAATGTTTAAATATTTTGGCCATAAAAATAAGAAAAATAAGCAATAGTCTGGTCATTGTTAATTTTAGCCTGTTTTCCATAGTAGATGTGATCCTGTATTAGAAATCCATAATCCAATAAATTAAAAACCTTCACAAAATCACAAATCTTTTTCAAGTAAAGTAATTTTTTTTTTTTTCCTAACTATACAAACATGGGTTCTTTAGTGGGAGTATGATTTCAGTGAAGCCACAAACTTGGCTATTAAAATTTATAACGAGGTGTCAGTAGTTACTGGCGAGTGGTGGGGAATTCCCAGCTCCCACCCATAAGTACAACAGTAAGCCAAGTTGACCTACACTTATGAATTGTGGGGTAGTTGAGGTAAAAAGGGAAACTTAAAGGACTCCGGATTACATAGGAAAAATACAAATTCCTTTAAAAATTTTGTGATATGTTCCTAATCAGATACAACCCAATTATCCTTTAATAGGAGATTTATCTTTAAGAGGGAGGAAGTTCCTATAACCAGATACCAAAAGGTGCAAGAGTATTGACCCCAACCTGCCTCCTATCAACCTGAAAAAATAATTATTCAAAGGCTAGATTTCTGTTTTACACAGATGGTCAAGGATGAACTTCTTAAAGGACACAATGTCTGAAATGTATGGCTATTGAAAGTACAGTAGTGAGTTTACATTTCTATCTATCCTCCACCCTGCAAGGAGAATTGGGGGACATACATTACTTCTATCTACATAATAAAACAGTAGCTTGGTATGGTAGTTGACCTACATCACGAGTCTACAGCAATGAATAACGGCGTGACCGTGGTACTTCAAGAGAGGGGAAAGTTAAGATGAAAGGAGCATGATGTTCTCACTCTTACCAAAAGTTGTCACAACCACTATCATAAACGAGAGGCTTCATATCCTATAGGGAGATAGATATGCTACACCACCTGTTAGGCTGCAGCCTCAAGTCCAAGGGAGAAAATGTCAAAGGATTTGCATGTACATTCCCTCAGGTGGTGGACTGTGAAGGTTGTCTGTCATTTCCAGAAACCCATCTTGAATGCTTGTGCCACCGACGGGTTATTCTGAAAGGCTAGTGTCCCACCAACCCCCTGACCTCGTGGGCATGTATTTATGTAGGCTCCTCAGGACTCTCTGGTCAAGGTGGATAAGCTCTCTATCACTTCTTGAACAAAAGGTATTTTTGGAGATTTTCTTCTTGCACCTGTTCGATCTTGCCAATAGGTTATGAAGTCGTGGTCTGAATGCTTGGATTCTCTTTTAGTGCCTTCACAGGGCAATAAAGCCAATCTTCCAGATTATCGGTCACATCCCTAATGGAGGATTCAAATCTTGGATCATCCACGGCAGGATTCTGGGTTTTATTAATAAACTCCAGAACAAAGGTAAATGCGACTTCTCCACCCCTCAGAATGACTAACATTATGAGAAATGCTGCGTATCTCGGCTACTCGCTTCGCCAAAGCCAAGGCAAGCAAGAACACTGTCTACACTTAATCTGATGCTTGCCATCACAGTTCATACAAACCCTTCTTTAGGGACCTTAAAACTCTTGTAACATTCCACGTCGGTGGTTTGAGTTCTTTTGGTGAGCATGATTGCTCGAAGTTCATCATCATTAACAGTTCTTAAGATGTTGAGAGGTCAAGGCCTTTCAGCTCATTGACTTGGCTCAAAGCTGAGCTATAGTGTTTCACTGCTGAGACCAAGAGAAGGCTCCAACCAGAAAAGTGTGTCTTCTACGACACCTATTATAGAAGATTGCCAACTACTGGATACAGTGTTATCGAGGATTACGGTAGATATCCAGACATTTTAGTAGTGCCACACAAAAAGTCTTTCACTCTGAGGAGATGCAGAAAGTCACAAACCATGAAGTGACAGGAATGTCACCAAGATGGTACCTCAACAGGTGTGGATGGCAAAGAAGACTGGACCAAAAAGGTAGCTCTCTAGGTACTTTGATCAGGAGAGTACCATCATTAGATCTGGGTATCATTTGACATGTGGCCATTTGGGAGCCGTCAGGGTTACTCTGATCCAGTTCACTACCCTTTGAATCAGACAAAAAGGCAGAGAAACACAAGCATCATTGTTATCTTATGGATGTTGGAATGCATCCCCTAGTACTATTACATGGTTCAGAACTGGCAAACAGAACACTGGTAGTTTCCTGTTGAGCCTCGTGGCAAAAATGTCTATTGATGGGGAACCCCACAAAGTCAAAAGACTTTGGCACTACAGGATGAAGGAACCACTTGGCTCCTAACACTTGACCCCATGCGCCTGAGCTTGTCAGCGATTACTTCCTTTTGCCCAGAATGCATCTTAATGACCGCTCCACTTTATTGTGTAAGCTCTAATGTGTGTACCTCCTTGGTAAAATGGTAAAGAAATATAATAAACTAATTTTCTTCTAATAATAAGAGGAAAACAAGAAATGGGGTAAAATATCAATTGAAAATAACTATCCCATATCAACTAATACAATGAATCTAAATACAGCTTGAATGGAGACACCTACACATTATTACAAACAAACATGCCCACCATTAAATACTAACAAAATGGATTTCACAGTAGGATATTCATAAATTACAGCATTCTATTGCAAATGGCATACCAGGAATTCCAATACAGTATGTCCAGTCTTGGATACAGTAGTATGTACCCCTTAAGCAAGCTTAGGACAAGTCCAATCACCCACCATGAATCAATTTCACAAATGGTTAACATTTCCCTACACAAATTCCCTGGACTGAGGTGTGATTATTAAAATTATCCATTTTTATTCAATTACCATCTCCGCTTCACAATACCTGAAAAAGATCAAAGAATCGTCTTCATTTCAAATCAGAGTGCGTTCCCAGACCATGTTCTAGCCCCTATATGGGAATAATTACTGTCTATCACACAACCCTCAACAACTTTTTTCACATAAAAGGTTTATCCTCCGTAAAAGTAGGTATCACATTAAAACTAGTGGTCATCAAACAATGACTTTTCATATATTCATCTGTGCCTATTTCATATATTCATCTGTGCCTATCCCCACTACTTGAAGCAGTGAGTTTATAGTACTGTACTTTATTAAAGCATTGCCATACATTCTCACTTAGAGTTATCAGGGGAACAAGACTACAGGTTTGCCAGTCAGTTCTCTGGGTCAAAATTGGGCTTACAATTTACTCCCTAATAGGCGAAACTGTACTTAAACCCTACTGGATGTAGGGAATTGCACAAACCTGAAGCACAAGTGAAAAAAATATATAAAAATATTGAAAAATTTCAATATAGACTTTGCATTCTCTCGGACTCTGTTTGAATATTCCGTTACGTTCCCAAGAGAGACCGTTCCATTAAGGAGGGAATGCTAACTCCATTCAGTTCAAAACGAGGCTTAAAGCCGAGTGATGAACAAAAGTTTTCAGTGGCACTGTGGGGTTGCGATACCCAGTCTATGACACCAACCACAAAGGATGGTAGCCTACAATTTGCCTGGTCTACTAAGCAAATATTTCCCAAGAGGTATCCTGCCATTCTTTTGTCCCCAGTCTCAAAAGCCTTTCTTTTGGAGTGGTTGTTGCATAACCTGGCGTGAAGTAAAAGCGATGGACTCGCTCGATGGAATGTCTTCACGTCGTCATCCGAGTACAGTAGATTGCTAAGTGTAAGGAGCCCTCTTGGAGCCTTTGTGAGCAAATGCAGAAGGCCCGGGGATCATCCTGCAGGTTGCCACAACTGAGCTATTAGGGTCAAGTGATCTTGCGATGCCCTAACTTTGTTTAGAAGCCTCCTTACTATGCTAAAGGAGGGGACGTGTAGACTTCTGTCCTGTCCCACGAATATTGAAAGGCGCCTTGTCAGATTGCCTTGGTACCTAGTATTGGCAAGCAGTACACCGGAAGATTCCAGTTTGTGGACAATGCCAAACAGTTATTGTCAGCGAGTCTCATAAAGACAAACTCTGTTGGCTAACTGTTGTCTCAGAGGCCAATCTGAGCCTGCTATCGCAGTACCCTTGCTGAGATTGTTTGCCCAGGTTTAAACGGGCTAAAAGGCTACCGAGTTGTTCTCCTTCCTTACAAGGATTTAACAGTTAATTGGCAGAGGTGCCATAAAAGTACCTCCTTACTTGTTTATGTGTGACACCACACTCATCAGGGCTATGAAATAGCTGGTAGAATTGTTTGTGAGCAAGAAAGGCTACCTTCATTCCAGGAGGTTTATGTGGCACTGTCGCTCGGATTCGGACCAAAGTCTGGATGCTGTGAGGTGCAACAGGTGACCCCCCCCCACCTTTTCCTTTGATGCATCCATGAAGAGCAACAAATCCGGGGGAACAGAGAAAAGGTCTACTCTCTTAAGCAGGTATGTGCCCCCCACCTACCACTTAGGTCTCTCTTCTGATCTAGATCTACCGCCACCAAGGTGTTCAGTGAGTCGAGGTGCTAAGACCCAGAGGTGAAACTGTCAGAAGCCAGGGTTAATTTCTCGAGAACTTGACTGTTCCCTATTAAACTCCATGAGCCATTTTCCTTGAGTTTAGGTGGAGTGCCAAGGAAAAAACAGGGCATAAGAGGATGTTACCTCGTACCCTTCCTTGTGTTTACCTTCTTTAAGGAAATGATTGCCATCCACATGTCTGATCGAGAGATCAGGCTGTGAAGTGAAAGCTAGCTTCCCTTGCAAAGGAACCTGCCGTTCCTCTTGCAAAGTAAACCGACTGTGCGTAGAGAGTTGGCAAAGTGAGAGCTAATTAGGGGTGCTTGTGCAAGCATGCTCCTCAGCTCACCCAGGTAAGGTGTAGTCCACCTGTGTGCATCTGTCTCCCAGCACACACTCACAAAGTAGAATCCTTTATTCTAGACAATGCTTCATGCGTGCGCGAGACTTGATGGGAAGACTCGCCCAAGAGAGCACTACACGGGGTATAAGTGATGCGCACACCTTCGTCAGGCAGACACGCTTGCCCGCCAACTCGCTAGGTGGTAGGGTGCACCATGCTGCGCAAGACTCGCCCAATATATTCCGGATAGCGTGGTAGGGTGCACCATGCTGCGCAAGACTCGTCCAATATATTCCGGATAGCGTGGTAGGGTGCACCATGCTGCGCAAGACTCATCCAATATATTCCGGATAGCGTGCTAGCTCACGAAGGAATCTGACATTTTCAGATGTACGGTCAGAAGCGGGTGAAAGCGTGAACAGAACAATGTATCCCTTGGAGTATGGAGACTGACCGAGGTTCGGTCCCATGAAGTATCCACCTCTACCATTAACATAACGGACAACCTAGATTGCATGCAGACCTCCATCAAGCGAAGGAGCTTGTCCACCCACTTTGCTAGTGCTTGGTGAACGGTTGCACAACACTGCCCATGACTTCCTCGCAAGACTCGAGTCTGTGCTCACTGCTTCCCCAAGAAGCCTAGTGGGTGGCGTTATTTGCTCATACAGGAGTAGCCATTCACTCCTAAAAGGCTATTAAGGGTGTGGGAGACAGGTTGTACCAGCAACTTATTCATGAGGATAAAAATTTTCCCCTCCAATTTATTGGAAAATGGGATGGGCTCTGGGCTACCTGGTCAACCAGTCACCCAGTAGGGTAGCCAATACTTCGATGGGAGAGGCGGCAGCAGCAAGAGGTTGGCAGTCGTTACCATCTGCGGCAAAGACGCAAAAGGGAAGTTACAACAAGACTTAGTCTTGTACCTTGAGGGTATGGCCACGACGAGCAAGAACTGCAAGCAGTCACCCAACTCCTTCATCGCCAAGCTCCTAAGGGCCTTCCTACGAAGAGCAAGGGCAGGGAATGGATGAATCCAATTCCCGCCGAAGGAATCCCCCAAGGGAGAGACCAGGCGAAGTCTCTCTCTCCCACAGACAAGAAAGGCAACCAACCCCTGTTGCCGCTGTCAGCAATCCTCCCCGCAAGTGGGAAGATTGCTGGACAGTGGCTGGTGGAGGTTAACTCTCCCTCGGAAGGGAAAGTTGCCCCACACGTGGTGGAGGTTAACTGTCCAACACCTGAAGGCAGACCTCTGGGCAGTGCTCCCTGCTTCCCGTCAACAAGCTTTGTTCAAGTTGAAGGTCGGCATCGAGTGTTGACTGTTAAATATAGCCGAAGCTCGTTTCTTGGTTCACCTAAAGGGGTTACCGACAAGTCACTCCGAGGAGTCCTTGTCAACAACTGTTCATGCCCGGCCGCCAAAGCAGAGCGAATATTGCGGCGAGCAGATGCTGAGGCCAAAACAGTTGAGCGGGTACATGAATGGGTTGAAGACCTTTGGAACCTCAGGAGGAAAAATCACCCTTTAGGGAGGATGTCTGCTCCCTTCACGTGCCCAACCATCAGACCCTTTTGCAACCTTGCCTTGCATAGGGAGGTCGTGAGCCCCAATGAAGGTAGCTCTGAAAAAAAAAAAGGACTTCTTGAAGTTTAGGCCAGTTTCTTTTCATCGTAAACCAGTTATAATGTTTTGACTTGAGAAAGACTATGTTTTTACTATGCCAAGCTGAAATAAACAGTGGCATTTGTTTACTAGTACTTGTGTGAGCGGGATGGTTGGTCTACCCATGGTAGCCCCCTCTGCTAACTAACGAAGGGTAGTTATAACTCCCAAAAACTTTAACGGCTGGTTTCAGCTATCACCGAAATAATACTGTACTTCTATGTAAAGAGCGCAAGGCTTGTATCTAGTGTCAAAGCAAATAGTTATTTCAGTGAAAAGTTTACTACAATATCGACCCCAGAAAGATTTGTACAGTGATACCATAATCATCCCAACTGTAATACAGAAGCTTATCATTCTCTAGATTTTCCCTGACCTAAAAGTTAATTTCCTTGTATGTTTGGAATCTTCTCAGTGTAAAAAATTCAGCTATTAGCCAATTTGTTTGGAGTCTTCTCAGTCGAAAAATTCAGCCATCATCTGATCATACCAATTTATAAGAGAGACTGTTAAGGAATCACATCCCACACAATGATTCTTCAAATCTCACTCCTTTCCCTGATACCTGATACAAATAGGGATCATTATTACCCAGCAACCAGTCGTTTGAGGAAATATCAAAAGAAAGCATATTACATCCAGAAGCTATTTTATCAAATAGCCTCAATTTGGTGTGCAGGTAGAGCGCAGTACTTTACTGCATCTTGCCGACGAGAGTATGAAAGACAGAGGAGCTGTAAGGTGTCCTCGCGCACTTATTTCCATGCACCGCCATGTTATCTATATTATTTTGATACTCCTCACGAGGTAAAACTATCAATGTAAAGAAAATAAGACATTTAAAGTTCTTAGGGTAGACAACAAAATATAACAAGGCTATGAACGACAAGGATATTCATAGAAATAAATGAAGATTTAAACCTTTTCAAAACTACTTAAAGCAATTCAAATGAATCTTGGGAATTTTCTGACCTATAACCAACAGAGGGATAGCATTTAAGAATTTGAGCTGCAAGACCTGGCACTTGGGCCTGGGAAGCCATTCAGCAACCATGTGCTATTGGGGAAAAACCATCACTTGCAATATGAAGTTAAAGAGTTATAAAGGTTAAATAGCAAGATGCAAGAGAGGAACCAGTAGAGGTAAAGTAGAAGGCTAAAAAGAGCAAATATTAGGGGCCGAAAGAACTTGGCACTACTTAAGGTGCAATAACAGCACTACCCCCTTCACTGGAGAGACCTATCAAAGGGATCTAGCCTATCAACAAAGAAATTGAATGAGGGATACATAAACCATTTTATGGCTAAGGAATACATACATACATATACCTACGCACTTCCACAATTTTTGGGGGGTAGCCGACATCAAAAAAAATGAAACAAAAAAGGAGACGTCTCTCTATGTTCCTCCCAGCCTGACAAGGGACTCAACCGAGTTCGGCTAAGGAATATGGGGAGATAAATCATAACCTAGTCCTCTTCTGAGATATTACTGTTGATTGTAATTGCATTTTTATCAGTTAATTAATTTCAAATTAATCAAGTCAAAGAGAATACTGTACCTTTAAAATTCAATTACTAATAAAAAAGTGAAATTATGAAGTAAGGAAGACTGGCCAAAAAGAAACTATCAGGTGAAGAAATACTTTAACTAAATGTTGCGCATACAAAAATTTCATCCTAACAAAAGGATTACATATGGTGTTGAGTTACAATCAGTATAGTACATAGGGGACCACAGAGAATACAATAAAGAAACCATTTAAGGAAAAAGGAAGGACTACTGGCAATTTCAGAACTGCTGAGGAAGAACTTCTGTAAAATGATTGCTACTTTTATCATAATGGCATTTGGAACTATAAAAACTAATATACAAGAGTTTTTAAAACTACTGTATTTCTTAATAAGATTGTGCTGTGTTAAAAATTTACTACTGTAATGCGAGTTCCACCTAAATAAGACCTGTGTTGGGCATCAGAGATTACACACAACAGTTTACTTGCAACCTGTGAGGCTACACTGCTACCCTCACTCTCTCTGGTCATTTCTTACCCAGCTCTTAAACTTAAAATTTCTTGCTTAAGCAGCAGGAGATTTCGACGGAAAATACCATTTTTTTTTTTTAAATAAACTCACCAGAAGAAAATCCTTGAGCAAAGTGGAATAGTGTTTGTGTGGAAGATCCAGCAGGGTTATGTGTCAGAATAATGGGGACCATAGTCTGGGGAAGAAATAAACATGATTTAGAAATTGAAGCCTTATAATAACATCTCGGTGTTTTAAAAACACAATAATCCTCTTTCTCATTTGAAGGAAACTATGTAAGAGTTAAATATTTTCAATACTTCCATACGTGCACTGAAGTTTACCTGGTCAGCTCTCGAGGGATCAAATCCTGTTATCATAAACTGAAGGTTTTCACACAAGGCTTGATTACTGCATGCTTTGTAAGGGTCCCACAAAGAAATAAGCAAAGGGTTTGTCATAAGCTCCTCGTCATTTCCAAAAAATCTCAGGAAAAACTGCAAAAGTAACAATACAATCATTTCTTTAACACAGCAATACATTTTCTTAAATTATCCAAAATTAAAAAAAAATATGAAAGAATAAAGTCATGAACAGAACAACCTTGACTTGAGTGTAATGCAATGTCTAATATACCAACTTGTTTGACTTCTAGACAACTTTATAGAAGGAAACTATATATAATTTAAATGGTTAGCAAACTCCATCAATTGATTTCCCTTTCCAATGCCAAAAACCTATGCCTTATGTCCATGAGTTAATCCACGATTGTCAAGAATTAAAGTTTATCATTAATTGTGACTATGCATAATCCCTTAAAATACATTGAAAATAAATATACAGTAGTTAATTCCCTTTTAAACGTTTACTATACTGTACTTGTATGAAGGGCCTATGACCCAGAAGCTGTGATGGAGTGACTTGTCTAAATATGGTGTACAATTTTTACAATGAACGAGATTTAATTTTTCTAATGTTATGTCAATATAGTGTGTTAAATTCATTTTATAGACTAAAAAAGTTTACATAGTCTTCTTTTCAGATGATTAGAAATAGAAATTTTAAAAAAGTCATTTATATGGGTTACTCCTAGTCTCATTTTCTACAATTAGACATTCAAAGAAAATGGGTTTGATTGTATCATTCTACAGTTGCTAAGCGACAACAGCACATGCGGCGCAAGGTGCCAACTCATGACGCTTTTCACTCTCTCCTGGTCAAAGACTTGCAGGGAGGTTGAGGCAGGATCTTTGATAAACAACTCAGGTTTGTATAACTAGAACAAAAATACAAATTGTTTTTTAATTTGTAGTTTATTCCTCCTCAGATATAAACTTCTGAGATTCTTCCTTAAGAGGGGAGATGTCTCCGATAAGAGATACTGTACGCTTACCATTAAATAATAGCATAAGATAAAAAAAGAGGGTGATATTTGAACTGTGTAACTGGCTCGTAAAGAGGCAAGGCTACACGCTCAATCCCAGAGGATATTAATTATAGCCAGGGGGAGGTTATATGAACATCAAGCATCATATAAAGAATATCTCCAAAATATAAAAATGGGTAAAAACTGAACAGCGTAGCCAGTTCTTAAAGAGTCAAGGCTGCGCACTCCACCCTAAAGGATATATTCTAATGCCAGGGATGAAGCTATATGATCATCAAGATTCACATAAACAATATTTCCCATATATCATCAATAATAACTGAAAGATATGGCATTCCTTACATTGGGGCGAGATCCAACCGAAGGCTTCAAGTCCAGTTGTGATCACCATCCGCCTTGATACACATCCCAAACTCTTTTAATTCATAGAATAACCGATGTCTTTGATAAAAGCTGTTACATATCCCGTAAGAGTGTAAGGTCAGAAGATTGGCTGTGCTGCCATCATAAGGCCTAAAGAGGTGTTTATAGACCAGCAAGTACAATCTCAAAAAAAAAAAAAAAAAAAAAAAAAAAAAAAAAAAAAAAAAAATAGTCCGTAAAGAGGGGGGAAGGGTCGTCTCTTCCTTGCCCCACATTTCAGGACTTGCGCTACCAAATGGTTTCTGCGGAACGCTAGGGTTGTAGCAGGAACACATTTTCCCTGAGGATTATAAGTTCTCATAATACATTTCTCAACCAATAAGAAGTTGCATTTTTTGAAAAATTCCCCTGGTGCAACCATTGTTCATGCCCGGATTAAAATATTTTTGGCCTACTATCTGTTGTTCATTTCTGATATTTTCAAATCGATCTCACTGGACCGAGTAAAATAACACCAAGGTCATCAGTGTCCTCCTTGAGAGACAAGATCTGGAAGAAGTCCAACTGATATTTCCCTAGAATCTGGGTTCTGGTCAAACTCGAGAGCAAAGGATATGAAAAATTCTTTGTTTCACTGGCAGCTGGAGGCACAAAAGCCATTCTGCACCCATTGCTGTCCCTGGTAATTCCATCAGTTAGAAACTAACACTCCACTCGAGAATACAGTAACTTTACCGAGAGGGAGGAAGTTTTGGTCTGAGGTCAGTGTGTGGCAGGAAAAAGGCTGGACCTTATTTGGAAACCATAGGTTGTTACCAAGCAGTTGTCTTTCCTCAGTCTCACGGAGTGACTTCCTAGTCCCTGGAAAATGGGGTAACGCTAGTTGCACTGCTTTCACTGATAGGTAAATAAGGTGACAAGGGTTCATCATTTTTTACAGTAGGACTGAGATTTATTCTCATTCTGGTTGCTTACTCTACTTTTGGTGAGCAAAATCTGAGAACCTCATGAAGGGAAAGGGCCAGGCTTTCTACTTTCAGCCAACAATTGAGGTCTGTCACCATCCCCTGGGGCATCAGCCATCAGGTAGTAAGGTATATGGCTACCTACAACTACAGTACCTGAACTTTCAAAACTACTGTATCTAGTGATGATGCAACCTCCCGAAGAGGGCGAGTTTCCCCGAAAGAAAGAAGTGACTTAGCAATTTCACCTAGAGTGCACAAGAAGCAGGTCTTCTTTCAGAGGCTTGCTGTTATTCTCTTGAATTACAGGATTATATGGATAGATACAGTATAAGCATTCTGGCTTAAGCCTGGTCTCTGTCCACGGCCAGGTACCCAAAAGTTTGGGGACTGTGCTGGACTTATACTTATTCCAGACTAAAGAGTATCTCGGGCCCCTTGCAAAGCTTTATAGCAATAGGTCTCTCGCTCCAGGAGATCCCGGGACTTTATTTGAAGTTGGTAGGTTTGGTATTTTAAAAGCCTGATCCCCCTGGCATGGGCTTATTATTATTATTATTATTACAAGCTTAGCAACAACCTTAGTTGGAAAAGCAAGATGCTATAAGCCTTAGGGCTCGACAGGGAAAAACAGCCAAGTGAGAAAAAACAAGGAAATAAATAAACTAAAAGAGGTAATGAACAGTTAAAATATTCTAAGTAGAGTAGCACCATTAAATTAGATCTTGCATATATAAACTATGCCCTCAAGCATGAAAATGCTATACCAAGAAAGTGGAAGACCATGGTACAGAGGCTATGGCACAAACCAAGATTAGAAACAATGGTTCCATTTTGTAGTGTCCTCCTAGAAGCGCTGCTTACCTAAAGTCTCTACCTAAAGTCTCTCTTCTACCCTTACCAAGAGGAAAGTAGCCACTGAATTACAGTACAGCAGTTAACCCCTTGGTAATCTCAGTGTTGTCAGGTGTATGAGAACAGAGGAGAATGTGGAAAGAATAGGCCAGACTACACGGTGTGTGTGTGTAGGCGAAGAAAAAATGAGCTGTAACCATAGAGAGGGATCTAATGTAGTACTGTTTGGTGCCAGTCAAAGGACCCAAAAACTCTAGCAGTGGTACCTCAACGTGTGGCTGGTGCCCTGGCCAACCTACTGCCTATCAAGGGCCTGTCGATATAAGGGCACTGGTTCTGTGTAGACATTCTTCGTCTCAAAAGGGAAAACTTTAAGCACTTCCTTGAGGTAGAATGAACATGTGCTAGAAAGTTGGCACCATACTGATAGCTTGTAGCAACGATGGTCTGAGCATCCATTTAATTTTGTTGCAGCACCAATCAAAATAAATGGGATACGTCTTAAAGAGAACTCTTGCCTACCGATAGCATTTCTACTAAGAATAGATTGTTGAAGACACCTGGTGGATTGTACAATGCTCCTTTCGCTACCCCTTAGTTCTACATTAGAATACTCTTGGTAAGAGAAGATCCTTGACTTAAGCCTTGAACTAAAGAGACAAACCATCAGAGTACTAGTTAGAGGAGATGGAATCTATGCAAACAGAGGGGGTCATTATTCTGAACAAGGTACTTGTACTGTTCAGGGATTGGCCCTAAATATTGCCCCCTGCATCAGTAGCTTTTATGCATACCCCTGCTGGTGGCAAGCTGGGGAATGTGCCCTTCCTAGCAGGAGCCATTGTAACCAATACCCCTGCCCTCCAGAAGGATATTTTCTCCATTGAACGGTGGTCCTGTTGACCTGTTCTCTGGGATGTTGTGGATCTACTGGAGACAGTAGTCTTAGGCGAGGTCCCTTGTTATTGCCGAGACGGGCATCCTTGGAAGTTCGTTCGTTCCAACTTGACGATCTTTTCTATGTTCATAGCCACTTCTGTGACTACATAGCGGGATATAGCTCTAGACCAAAGGCCAAGGCAGGAACAGGCTTGGATCACGGACATAGCCACTACCTTAACGTTTGCCATTTCAGAACCTGAAAAAAACATTAGTTTACATATCCTTAGTTTGTTTATAGGGTTCCACTTCAAGACTGTGCTTAGGACTTCGCAATTGCGTGAGATCCCTGTCAACAGGCCCCCCCACCATCCACCTGTTAACGGATTGCTCTATAGGAGGTTCGGCAATGCATTCTAAATGGCAGAAGAGACTCATGATGTCAACAAATTTCGATGTTTCTGAACTAGACATCGGGACCTTATGAGGGGCTTCGTCCGCCGAGCCAGTTCAAACATGGGCAGTAAGGATCCTCGTAGGGTCATTAATGTTGAAACTATCAAGGGTAATAGCTAGATCCACTTTTGGGGTAGTTAGTTGCCCCATTTTTCAAATGTCCTTCCTTTTCTTTGCCGCACTCATATTGTGGCGAGAATAGTAGGTGGAGAGAGAACTGCAATATTCGCCCCAAGACAGTGCGAGGCAGAGCCATAGATCCCCTTTTCTGGATTCGCCCTACTAGGGGAGACAGTGCTCTCCATAGGTTGCCCTCTACAGCGTTAACATAGGCATCGTCTTTGACGGTTAACAATGTTGACACCTTATACGTCAGACTGGGGTGCAACTCTTCCTGCCCTTTTTTTCCACTCCCAGATCATGAGGAGAAGGATCGCTCGAAAGAACACACAGCATTTGAAGCATCGTGAACATTAAGCTTCTAATATACAGGCATAGATCCACTATTTGCACCACTCCTGGCTTTGTTATTAAGAGAACCGGCTTGCTGTTTATCAACTTCCAGGGGTGTTACTATTACACATCCAGTAGGTAGGAAGTGCTATTTGTAAGTAAGCTTGGAAAGGGGCGTGATGCCCATGGCATGCGTTAACATAGCTGCTTTGCGGAAGAAAATCCTCACGCGTTGAACGTTGAAATGTAGGCAAGTGGACATGACCACTCACTTTGAATTGCTGGCTTGTCCAACACCTGAGGGTTTCATCACGCACAGGGTAGGCACCGCGGAGTGACGTCATCACCCATAGCAAGAGTGGCAGGTTCAACCTTATCATGCTGAACATCAGGCTTTTCTGAACCGTGAAACTGACTCCTGCCGTTTTACTCAACTTCTTAGCTCAGCTCTAATAGGCCTGGAAGAATAGGACAAAAAAAAGAATACCTTGGCTTTGGGAAGCTTTGGGGGTGTGGACACAGTCTCAACTCTAGGGTTCTGCAAACAGGAACGTTAATATGCTTTCAACGCTAGAATTGGACATACTTCCAAGACCGGAAAGATCTTCTCTGAAACATCATTAACATACCGTTCACCACCCAGAATACCAATGGGGGATCTGTCCAAACCATGACAATCAGGCACTGAGGGTACTGATTTGGGACATGGCAGCTGCAGGCAAGGTAACCTCTCCAAGTACCGACTCAAGCTCCTGCTGTACATAATCAACACCATCAAAATTACGATGGGCGTCACCCTTCGTAGCCAGAGTCTAAGTGGCCTCTCGACTCAAGAGTATCAGGGAAATACCTTCGTTGCAGAGATGAACATTCATTTTCAACCACTGTTGAGAGACGATGAAGAAGTAGAGCTATCTCAGTTTCCTACAATGAGAAAAATATCTTTACCACTGGGACGACAGAAAATTCTTACAGTAGTGACATAGTGATTCCATTGAACATCTCTCGCCTAGACAAGATGCAGATCTATATCTACCCAGCTCATGAGGGTGCCACAAGGACAACCGCCACGGCCAGGGCAAGACCGCAAACTAAGAGGCTCTCTAGCCATAAAACACGCACTCAGAACTCACAGATAATGAATAGTAATGCAAATGACCACGAATAACAAAAATCACAAGTCACAAGCACTGAGCACTATAAGGGTAAGCAAGGTGAATGCAAAGGTCTAGATCATAAGAGAGGAAGTGAGAAAACATCCTCTCGACTTCACAACCAGGAGTGCGGAGAATGAAGAGCGTTGTGAGTGGACGTCTTGCGCCGCATGCGCTGTGGTTGCTTAGCAACTGTAGCATGATGTAATCAAAACAATTTTCTTTGATTGTCTGGTCGTAGAAAATAAGACTCAAATAACCCATATAAATGACTCAGAAGTTTATATCCACATAGGAATAAATTAAATTATCAAAAGATACAGCGTAATCATGGAAATATGAAATTTCATTTCCTTTTCATCTTAAAAAAATTCTTTGTATCCCTCACTGTTTTGGCTTTGACTTTTTATTCTCTTACCCTAACAACGTATTGATGTAGATGCTGAAAAGTGTTGCGGTTGTATACAGTAGGATACTGAAGATGTGTTCAGTAGGGGTCATTACCTGGTCATCACATTTGCACAGTGGAATTTTTTATACATTTAGACCCTTTCATATTTGCTTACTTTATATAGAGAATTGTTAAGTGCTATTCAATTTATAACACTTCATTGTTCAATTTATTTTTTATTTATTTTCATAGTTGTCTTTCCAGACAATTTTCTCCCTGTTTTAATTACATTCTTTAATATATTTCTGATAGATATCTGTAAAACAATTTAATAATTGAACAAAAACCTTATTGATGTTATTCTTCATAGTGCTTAACATACACAATCCCTTGCTAAGTAACTGATATACTGTACAGAAATGGCATTTTACATGAAACTTACTTGTAAATCATTAACGACAGGTGCTAAATATTTGATAGGTGAACTGATGCTAGTAACCGTTGCTACAGGGGCTAGGGCAACCATTGATGCAATTCTTTGCTGGTATTCAGGTTGTGAGCTCATAAGAGCAAAGAATACCGTTGTGCCCATTGAATGACCAACATAATGTAGCTTCTCCACGCCAGTTTTTTCAAGGACATAGTCAAGCATGGCAGGCAAGTCATATTTTGCCATTTCGTCAAAACTGCAAAAAAAGAGAATGTAGCTTACCATAATATTCTTTCATATATTTAGTTACTACTGCAAAACTCCCAAGTTACTGAAATTAAAGGCCTAGAAATATTGAAGTAAATTTACCGGTAACCATAAACACTAATTCAGAATCAATGACCTGTGTTTAAATGATGATAAAAACAAAAAATAATATTACCAGTCTCTTACTGGGACATTAAAGCAGGGCTAATATTTTCAATATCAAGCAACAGAATACAGGACTTTTAAAAGTAAACCAGCCCAATTCAAGAAAGATAAAGCTTACACAAGGAACATACTTTAATTTATGTAGCCATCAGTAAAACTAACCAAACGAAATCAACTCTCTAAAAATGACCGGCATCTTTTGTCACAAGAAAATGGTGCAACTACCCAGAAATCTACTAGCCACATGTCAAAATCCAGATCTACCGTCACCAGGGTCCACTCTCTCTCTCTCTCTCTCTCTCTCTCTCTCTCTCTCTCTCTCTCTCTCTCTCTCTCTCTCTCTCTCTCTCTCTCTCTCTCTCTCTCTCTCTCTCTCTCTCTCTCTTTTTAATAGCCGAAACTCCTGAACAATCTTGCCTCTCAGGGTACCTTGTGATGACATGGTTTGGCAAAAAGCTCCTCTTTGCAAGAACTACTCCAGCTACTGACACTACATGGCCCCTTAAGGTTAAGATCACTCTGCAAACAATGAGCATAAACTAGCAAGGGAAAAAAATAAAAACAAACATTTACATCTGAATGCAAAGGAGGGTCGGAATTAGGAAAAATCTTAAGCGACAAGAACCAGCTATTGTCCAACAAATGAAGATGCACATCAGCAGCTGAAGATCCTTTAAGAGAACAACATTCAAAACAAGGCAAAATGAAAGAATTTAAATATTTCCTCAGAATAGATTAATCAGCAGAAACCTTAAAAAAGCCTCAATATGCTAATTTTGTGTAACTAAAAAAAAAAAAAACAGACGTGCCGTTTCTCAAACGTAGATTTTTAATAAAGAATAACACAGAATTTTAAAAGTCATATACACTTAAGAAGATATAGTACGTGTATATCCAATGAAAAAAGCAATATGTTGAATTGCCAATGTCTGACTTACAGCATTTGCAATCATATTTCAATTCTTATTAAGGTTCAGCTTCATCCAAAACAATTTGCACACTACATCAAGTTTAGCTAGAACTCTGAAAAGCGACTCCACAACCAAGTACTTCCAGGGAATAGAATTGATATAGAGAGTGTATCATCGCTTGCATATGAAACAAACATTTATTCTTAAATCACACATCATGCATACATACATATTTTGGCATGCTCTAATGACTCGTTTAAGCAAGTATGCCTTGTAATAATGCTTTTCTCTCCTGTTTTCACAATTTTACTTCAAACTGGCCAATCAGAATCCAGATATATTTTAATCACTCATTCTGATTGGGTTTACATCAAATCCATGAAAAAAATTGGAGTTCATAGGTTGATTTTCAAATAAAAAATTCTTGGAGGCATACCTACCAGAACAATAAAGATGTGAACTTACTCCAGACGATGCCTTCTGACTATTATTAACTAGCAACAGAAAGTTTGATCTTCCATCAGAAATAATGTGTTCCAAGCTGTGCATAACTGCATTTCAAATTACTGGCAGTGCCACATTAAGGCTAGAAAGAGGAAACTAAGAAGTGTGTCCAGGGCATTTTCTCTGTGAGCAATTAGAGGGCCAGTTTTGAAGACGGGTGCTATTTTGAATCTAACTCGCCAACCTTGTTTTTAACCCTAATTCAGATTACTCAACCTCTGAATATAACGGTAAGTCATTGCTGACTAAGTCTCAGCCTAAGCTAAGGATATGGCTGTGTAAGGGGGATCACAGGATGTGGTGCCTAGGTTAGATTAGGTGGGGAAGGTAAGGTTAGCTGATGTTCATGTTACTTCAATTTTTAAAATGAGACCATGTTAAAAATAGAGAGGTTTGCATTTCATAGAATATGGGTCTCAGAAAAAATAAGCAATAACTGCAACAGTTAGGCCATGGGTGTCGTTTCACCCTCTTATTATTGCATGAAAAATAGTTTTTCTGATAGTTTTCTTATTATTTTGTTGGTTTCTGGTGTTATCTTCAGTAATTTGTTAGTTTTCATCTCATACCACGCAACACCCCAATTCCCACATGGGGTTCCCCCATTATCGTAGGATATAGATATATATATTTCTGAAACTATTCATTTGCGACAGGAACGAGTGTCACTTTCGAAAAGAGCGGAATTTTTTCTATATAAAAAAGTAGTTTTTTCCTAGGTTACATTGCCCTGTAATACAGTACAATAATACCCCAAAAAATCTAAAAAAATCACACTAGTAGCAGAAGCCAAATTCCAAAGGCAATATCTCAACCTCACCTGAACCTACCAGTCTAACAAATATACATCTAGTGAAAATATCTCGTTCTGTTTGGTTACCCTACCCATTTCACCCTTACAATAGCCTACTACTTAACAAATGCCAGACTTGTAACTTTTCCATACCTAACCAGTCCATCTCGTTAAACTATAGCCACAAGGTGGCCCACATCCCTTAATATACCAAGGATGGCCTCTAATTTTGCTTACTACAACCAAATTACCAAGGCGTTTTAGGGTAGTGTTAATGATATAGCTAAGAATTGTAACATTTCCTGAAGTCAATTTTTTCATGTGAAATTTCCTTTCAAGTAGAAAATGTCATGGGGGAATAAAAACTCTTCCCTAGTACACACCTCAATATGATACACATGTTCACTGGACCCCAAAGAATGTCTGCATACAATATACATTGGACAAAGAATCGAAGTTAACGAAGTAGAAACGCCCTACCTAAGGCTGTGAGTGACATTACTATAAAACAAACCCAAACAACAGCACTAACATTCATCCAAAATTGATTCACAAAACATAGCAAATCACTGACTAACTTAATCACACACACAAGAAATAATAAGGCTAAAAAAATGGCGTTCGAAACAACAACATGGACCGTGCTAGATAATACTGAAGTGGTCAGTGGTCACCGAGCCTAAATCATGTGTTGTTTTCAGAATTTCAGGACTCAGGTGACGATGTTGGCCTCTACATCAACACCACCCGAGTTCCTTTTTATTCTAATTCTTTCCATTTCTTGTCAAATGTTCCCAATTTGCAATATTCATTTTTTATATTACTTATTCCCTAGATAAAAAAAAATACAATTATCTTCTTTTTGCCAAGCTCTTGGCAGCAAAACGAGAAATGGAATAGTCACTAGAGCTTTACTTACTCCTTGGTGTCTCTTCTATCAGTTTATCTTGTGTCTATAGCTAGCTATGTACATTATAACTGAATCTGGCCTGTTATCATAAAGCATTTTTTATACTAATTGATCTTTTCCATTTTCATATATTTAATCAGTTTTGAAATACGAGATAAATGGCAATCATTTAAAAAAAAAAGCGACAATTGTAAACAATTCTGTTTATGATTGCGTTATCTCATGCTTGTTCATTTATGAGTAGTTCCTCTTGTGTGATATTCTAAGATGACCTAAGTCAATCTGTTCAGAAATGATCTATGATTTTTTTAATTAAGTACTTCCCGTTGGCATACCACAATCGAATCTTGTTTTTGCTAAATTTGCACCTCGTCGGAACGATAAATCATTGCAAGTGATTCGAAAACTTACAGTTTCACTTGATAATGGCCTACATTAACTGTTACACTGCCTTTTCTTACAATTTCCTTCCGAGAAAGGTCTGATTTAATACATATTGAAAAAATTTTGAGTAGGGATACCTTAACTTTGTAAATGGGTTTGTGTATCGCCATGATCAGCAAAGCTGTGTTAGTCAGGGTCATCTTTACTAAGTTGGTTTGCTGTGAGCCATTCCATTAAGTCTCCCACCATCACCAATCCGGAATGGCCAGTGTGGTGATTAAATGACCAAACCCCAGAAATGAATAAGGACATGTCTGAGGTCTTTGTCCTGCAGTGGACTAGAAACGGTTAGATTTGTTGTAAAAAAAATTGAGGAACAGTACCTTTCTCAAATGACTTTCAGTAGAGTTCGTACTTAATTCTATCAATCTATTGTTTTTGATGATACCATATTTTTAAGATAGGACAAAAGACATGATTTTATACTAGTACACATGGTAAACTTTACTCATGCCCAAGTTCCTTTAGAGTACATTTGAAGGACCTTGTTCACTTTCCTTTAGAGTACATTTAAAGGACCGTGTTCACTTATGAAAGTATACGTTTTCTAATCCTATAGCCTACAGGGCAAACGAAAACTATAACTGATTCTTCTAACGGTAACTTTGGCAAAATGTAATCTCCCGGGGAATAAAATATGTTTATTCTCAATAAAAATCACTATAATGATAAAGAGAGTTTGGTGAAATAGTGCAATATTTATTGGATTTCAAAATAACTTCACTAATATTCTTAAATTAGACAACAATATTCTTAAATTAGACAACAATATCCTTCAAACCTCCCACATTTAAATTAACAAAAAATTACCTAATCGCTTTATATATTCACACAGTAATTACTACATAAATACAATCATTCAAGCTTACGGTGGAACCAAGACCGGAAATGGATTATTCAATAAACTCACCTAAATTTCCAGAATAAAGGGTCCTCGAGCGTAAGGTTTTTATGCTTTCTTGAATAGATGTTTCCACGGATATTTCCCATCCAAACGTCATATCCATCGTCTGATAGTAAATAGGCTGTCGAAGAGATTCCAAAATTAATTTGTGTTGATAAACATCATAAACAAGTCAAGATATGTATATTGCTATGTCCAGCAGCGATGATGGTTATAAGTAAAAACCTTTTTAAATGATTACGCCATTTTTTCACTGAAATTAGGGACAATATGCTCACGAACTTTGTATTACCATGATGAATGTATGAGGATTCATTTCAAATATCTTAGGAGGATGAAGATGAAAAGAGATTACTGGGTATATTCAATTCGTCTATAATGTCATACGAAACATATTTAAAAGAAAAAATGGCACCAAAATTAAAAATGATCTTATATTTCTCAAAATGCCCCGGTACAAGGCAGGCTTAACTTAGCCAGATAGTGGGAAGAATTTTAAGGACTAGAGGAAAATATCAAATAACCCATTCTTATTTTACCTACAGTTATTAGAATTCATGATTAGAATTTTAAAGGCTTCAATTTTTTGTTTTCCAGGTCAATTTTCTCTCTAGTAGTTTTATCCTCACCTAAACAGTCCTCCTTTGTATTAGTGTTCCAGTTGTCGGAAGACCCCATCAACCCGTGCTGCAAGAACACCACTTTCGCCGGGTTGGGTTTACTCGAGAGATAGGATTCGTCTACAAGGCTGCTCTCGGATCTTACGTTATTGGACATCGTCGAGTTTAATCTGTGAATAAACATGAAAAACGTTTATTTCAACGAACTACCATAAACAGTTATTAAGTCCTTAAATATCACAAGATCTCGTGAAATGGAATAAGTTATATTTCTTTTCTTTACCAAAGTTCAGTCAATACATCTGAAAAGTATTACAGAGCATCAAAAAATTTTTAAGCAATTTGTATTTTTCCTGAGTATACAAACCTGGAGTATTTTGATACGAGTATAATTGTAATTGAATCCAAAGCTTACTTGTCATTCATTCTGGATAAGAAAAAAATCTAAATTGGCTGTGTTTTGAAGAAAACGACACAAGACTGAAGCCCTCTCACTAAGGACAAAACTGTGATTTCGATAAAAATTGATTTATCTACTAATAATTATTAGCAAATGGCCTTCAAATGGATGAGACAGGTTTTATCTACTCATTTGACACAACAGATTTAATGTTAATGATCTTGCAATCCATAATACATATCTTCAGAGGGAAATACATGACATGAGTCTTTTTATAGTTTATATTTGACATATCTGTTTTTGACGTTGTTAATAGTTTATATAGGACATATCTATTTTGACGTTGTTACTGTTTTTAGAATGATTTATTGTTAATTTGTTCCCATCATTTATTTATTTCCTTATTTCCTTTCCTCACTGGGCTATTTTTCCCTACTGGAGCCCTTGGGCTTACAGCATCTTGCTTTTCCAACTAGGGTTGTAGCTTGGCTAATAATAATAATAATAATAATAATATTGATTAACTAGGGGTAAAGCATACGAGTACCTATTTTAATTATCGACATACCTGTGATAGCAAATGTCATTGGCAAACTTTACATCATTAGCGGTAAGTTGCATATTTTTTTTTCCATGAAAATACATTTGTAAATTTACAGCAAAAAGGCAATTTCTAAATACAGTGCATTTCCTTAGGGAAAAGACTAGTTGTTAATTTTGAAATACATTCATGACCACGTAAAATCAGATAACTGTGAGAATATTCCCCCAGTAAAATAAACTTCTATCATTTAAATAGAAATTAACGTCCACTTTATGGATTCTACTAGCAGCAACAGGGTTATACTATAAAATTGACTTTCTTCTACAAAAGTTCATGGAAGCTTACTGAGTTTAAAATGGATAAAGGAAATACAGACATAACTAGAACGGGCACTCGGTAGGGTGCATACCTTCGCCTATATCATGTTGTATATCATAAGATAGGCAATTAAATTATGCACATTTTGGCTCTAGGTTCATGCAAATCGGATAAAAATTGACCACGATATGGCTAGAAACGTTTTTGACCTTTTCGTGACATTTCTTTGACTTTTGACCCAAACACTCAAAGTCTAATCAATTGCTTGATCATGGCTAATCATCCCATTAAATTTCACAGACACATACAAACGAATAAAAAAAAATACACACCTATTAAAACATAACCTTCGCTATGGATATGGCGAAGGTAAAAATACAAGAAACCTCCAAAACCTGAAGTATAATAATTCTTTAGCCAAGTCTTTGTCAAATATCACGTGACTACTGTTGCTATACGCCAGCACATTGGAATGTAGACTACGAAATTTATCATGCCGAAGGAGCACAGCACGTAAACCTATTAGAAGAATTTCGTGTGTAACTGTAATCCTACAAATGATATTATTATATACTTCTTTTATTTTATTCAACATTGTATGGATATCGTTGTCTCGCGACTGGATGTCTACAACAGACAGGAATTTCTTTCCGTTCTGGACAATATTGTTCATAGTGTTTATTTATTATTTCATATTTTCCATGAGTGGCATTTCAAATAAAAGTCTTTACTTTAATTGCTTTTTTACGGGAGTGTTACTCTGTTTCCCCGGGTCCGGGTACCAGTCTCCTTAAAATTAGTAATTGGTTCTCTAGACTAAGAAAAAAGACGTGTCTTTTAAGTGCTATCAATGCCCATGATTAAAAAAAAAAAAATCTAAGTATAAGCAGTAGCGTTACTTAAGACCCACTGTGTCTGTATTCATTACACATTCGTTAAAGTACATTAATTTGATTTAATTTTTTTTATTTAGTTGGCAACAATAAATGAGCCAATCTAAATAAAAAAAAAATATAAATGCCTTTATACTGAAGCAATGTAATTTATCAATAACTACCGCAAAGGTTGAATGCCTTGAAATGTAATAGATGAAATTATTATTAAAAGGTCCTGTAGAGAGTTAGGTTCCCTTGTAGTATATGACCTGAAAAGAGACCCTTAAAGGTAAGTAAACTAAAGTCATGAAGTTATCACAGCAAATGTCCAGAGGTGCGTTAAATTCATCCCTACCTTGCAGTCTCGTGGTTGAATTCTTGCTTGGCATTGGGAGGGATGTGGTGAATGGTGAGGACATAGCCGTCGTTTGTGATCACTGTGTGTGTCTCCACTGCGTAACCGGCTAGTCGACCAAGATCTGCCTGTGGAAGGAAATTCAAGAGTAAATTACTCAAATACCCATCTAGTCTTACAACTATAGCAATTTTTCTTAGAGAGGTAGTTTGCACCGACCTGCAGCGGTGCCCTTTTAGCACGGAAAAGTTTCATGATCGCTGATTGGTTGGACAAGATAATTCTAACCAATCAGCGATCAGGAAACTTTTCCGAGCTAAAAGGGCACCGCTGCGAGTCTGTGCAAATGCGCCTCATTAAAAGAAATTGGCTATAGTTACTAATATACTTGTATTGCAAGTCATAGCCTAGATCAACAAGTAGTCACATATTAAATATTTAATGAGAAACATAATAAAGACAAATTGATCACTATACGTTGATCCTTCCAATTCGTGGGCATGAGTTCAAACACTCGTCAGATTTGATAGAATCTATTGAAACAAGGACCTAATACACTTGTGAGAGAGAAGAGAGATGGTGGTTCAGTGCTTAGGCTGTAAATATACAGTATAGTATTTCAGGGCACCAGCTACCCGTTGAGATACTACAGCTAGAGTGTTATGGGGTCTTTTGACTGGCCAGGCAGTACTATTTTGGATCCTTCTCTCTGGTTACGGTTCATTTTCCTTTTGCCTCCACATACACCAAATAGTCTGGCATATTCTTTACATATTCTCCTGTCCTCATACAACTGACAACACTGAGATTACCAAACAATTCTTCTTCATCCAAGGGTTACTGCACTGTAAATATTCAGGGGCCACTTTCCTCTTGGTAAGGGTAGAAGAGACTCTTCAGTTATGGTAAGCAGCTCTTCTAGGAGGACACTCCAAAATTAAACCATTGTTCTCTATTCTTGGGTGGTGCCATAGCCTCTGTACCATGGTCTTACACTGCTTTAGGTTAGAGTTCTTTTGCTTGAAGGTACACTCGTTCACCACTTTCCTATCTAGTTTCTCTTCCTCTTGTTTTGTTGAAGTTTTTATAGTTTTAAATAGGAAATATTTATTTTAATATTGATACTATTCTTAAAATATTTCATTTTTCCCTTTTTCCTTTCTCACTGGGCTAATTTCCCTGCTGGGGCCCCCGGGCTTATAGCATCCTGCTTTTCCAACTAGGGTTGTAGCTTAGCATTTAATAATAATAATAACAACCAGACATGGATAACTGTTCGTCAACTGGAAGCCACATTTAACTATATCCAAGTGAGAGGGCCACATGATAATACATACTGTATGTGCTAAAAAATATGGCCTACCCATTATAAACTGAATTTTCCGGCAGTCCTTCCATGTTTCATTTATCTTGGTATGAATGTTTCACATAAAACTGATATCTTCTATTGTTTCCTTGTGATAATTACTGTTATATATAGTTTGTTACCTAAAAATCTTAGAGCAACATAACGTATCGAAGGCACCAAGTTGCCATACCATAATAAAAATAATAATAATAATAATAATAATAATAATAATAATAATAATAATAATAATAATAATAATAGGAAGTGGGGAATATGGGGAAAGGAAGAGTACCCCTGGATACAATC
>NC_090759.1:27893433-27913433 GCF_036898095.1 Palaemon carinicauda
GAAGTTCTTTGACCTCTTTTTAGCTCCCACGCCCCCTGTATTAGAAGTTCTTTGACCTCTTTTTTAGCTCCCACACCCCTTGCATTACAAGTTCTTTGACCTCTTTTTAGCTCCCACACCCCTTGCATTAGAAGTTCTTTGACCTCTTTTTAGCTCCCACACCCCTTGCATTAGAAGTTCTTTGACCTCTTTTTAGCTCCCACACCCCTTGCATTAGAAGTTCTTTGACCTCTTTTTAGCTCCCACACCCCTTGCATTAGAAGTTCTTTGACCTCTTTTAAGCTCCCACGCACCCTGTATTAGAAGTTCTTTGACCTCTTTTTAGCTCCCACACCCCTTGCATTAGAAGTTCTTGGACCTCTTTTTAGCTCCCACACCCCTTGCATTAGAAGTTCTTTGACCTCTTTTTAGCTCCCCCACCCCTTGCATTAGAGGTTCTTTGACCTCTTTTTAGCTCCCACACCCCTTGCATTAGAAGTTCTTTGACCTCTTTTTAGCTCCCACACCCCTTGCATTAGAAGTTCTTTGACCTCTTTTTAGTTCCCACACCCCTTGCATTAGAAGTTCTTTGACCTCTTTTTAGCTCCCACACCCCTTGCATTAGAAGTTCTTTGACCTCTTTTTAGCTCCCACGCCCCCTGTATTAGAAGTTCTTTGACCTCTTTTTTAGCTCCCACACCCCTTGCATTACAAGTTCTTTGACCTCTTTTTAGCTCCCACACCCCTTGCATTAGAAGTTCTTTGACCTCTTTTTAGCTCCCACACCCCTTGCATTAGAAGTTCTTTGACCTCTTTTTAGCTCCCACACCCCTTGCATTAGAAGTTCTTTGACCTCTTTTTAGCTCCCACACCCCTTGCATTAGAAGTTCTTTGAGCTCTTTTTAGCTCCCACACCCCTTGCATTAGAAGTTCTTTGACCTCTTTTTAGCTCCCACACCCCTTGCATTAGAAGTTCTTTGACCTCTTTTTAGCTCCCACACCCTCTGTATTAGAAGTTCTTTGACCTTTTTTTAGCTCCCCCACCCCTTGCATTAGAAGTTCTTTGACCTCTTTTTAGCTTCCCCACCCCTTGCATTAGAAATTCTTTGACCTCTTTTTAGCTCCCACACCCCTTGCATTAGAAGTTCTTTGACCTCTTTTTAGCTCCCACACCCCTTGCATTAGAAGATCTTTGACCTCTTTTTAGCTCCCACACCCCTTGCATTAGAAGATCTTTGACCTCTTTTTAGCTCCCACACCCCTAGCATTAAAATTTCTTTGACCTCTTTTTAGCTCCCACACCTCTAGCATTAGAGGTTCTTTGACCTCTTTTTAGCTCCCACACCTCTAGCATTAGAAGTTCTTTGACCTCTTTTTAGCTCCCACTCCTCTAGCATTAGAAGTTCTTTGACCTCTTTTTAGCTCCCACAACTCTAGCATTAGAGGTTCTTTGACCTCTTTTTAGCTCCCCCATCCCTTGCATTAGAAGTTCTTTTACCTCTTTTTAGCTCCCACACCCCTTGCATTAGAAGTTCTTTGACCTCTTTTTAGCTCCCACACCCCTTGCATTAGAAGTTCTTTGACCTCTTTTTAGCTCCCACACCCCTTGCATTAGAAGTTCTTTGACCTCTTTTTAGCTCCCACGCCCCCTGTATTAGAAGTTCTTTGACCTCTTTTTAGCTCCCACACCCCTTGCATTAGAAGTTCTTTGACCTCTTTTTAGCTCCCACACCCCTTGCATTAGAAGTTCTTTGAGCTCTTTTTAGCTCCCACACCCCTTGCATTAGAAGTTCTTTGACCTCTTTTTAGCTCCCACACCCCTTGCATTAGAAGTTCTTTGACCTCTTTTTAGCTCCCACACCCCTTGCATTAGAAGTTCTTTGACCTCTTTTTAGCTCCCACGCACCCTGTATTAGAAGTTCTTTGACCTCTTTTTAGCTCCCACACCCCTTGCATTAGAAGTTCTTTGACCTCTTTTTAGCTCCCACACCCCTTGCATTAGAAGTTCTTTGACCTCTTTTTAGCTCCCACGCACCCTGTATTAGAAGTTCTTTGACCTCTTTTTAGCTCCCACACCCCTTGCATTAGAAGTTCTTTGACCTCTTTTTAGCTCCCACACCCCTTGCATTAGAAGTTCTTTGACCTCTTTTTAGCTCCCACACCCCTTGCATTAGAAGTTCTTTGACCTCTTTTTAGCTCCCACGCACCCTGTATTAGAAGTTCTTTGACCTCTTTTTAGCTCCCACATCCCTTGCATTAGAAGTTCTTTGACCTCTTTTTAGCTCCCACACCCCTTGCATTAGAAGTTCTTTGACCTCTTTTTAGCTCCCACGCCCCTTGCATTAGAAGTTCTTTGACCTCTTTTTAGCTCCCACACCCCTTGCATTAGAAGTTCTTTGACCTCTTTTTAGCTCCCACACCCCTTGCATTAGAAGTTCTTTGACCTTTTTTCAGCTCCCACACCCCTTCCATTAGAAGTTCTTTGACCTCTTTTTAGCTCCCACACCCCTTGCATTAGAAGTTCTTTGACCTCTTTTTAGCTCCCACGCACCCTGTATTAGAAGTTCTTTGACCTCTTTTTAGCTCCCGCACCCCTTGCATTAGAAGTTCTTTGACCTCTTTTTAGCTCCCACACCCCTTGCATTAGAAGTTCTTTGACCTCTTTTTAGCTCCCACACCCCTTGCATTAGAAGTTCTTTGACCTCTTTTTAGCTCCCACACCCCTTGCATTAGAAGTTCTTTGACCTCTTTTTAGCTCCCACACCCCTTGCATTAGAAGTTCTTTGACCTCTTTTTAGCTTCCCCACCTCTAGCATTAGAAGTTCTTGGACCTCTTTTTAGCTCCCACACCCCTTGCATTAGAAGTTCTTTGACCTCTTTTTAGCTCCCACACCCCTTGCATTAGAAGTTCTTTGACCTCTTTTTAGCTCCCACACCCCTTGCATTAGAAGTTCTTTGACCTCTTTTTAGCTTCCCCACCTCTAGCATTAGAAGTTCTTTGACCTCTTTTTAGCTCCCACACCCCTTGCATTAGAAGTTCTTTGACCTCTTTTTAGCTTCCCCACCTCTAGCATTAGAAGTTCTTGGACCTCTTTTTAGCTCCCACACCCCTTGCATTAGAAGTTCTTTGACCTCTTTTTAGCTCCCACACCCCTTGCATTAGAAGTTCTTTGACCTCTTTTTAGCTCCCACACCCCTTGCATTAGAAGTTCTTGGACCTCTTTTTAGCTCCCACACCCCTTGCATTAGAAGTTCTTTGACCTCTTTTTAGCTCCCACACCCCTTGCATTAGAAGTTCTTTGACCTCTTTTTAGCTTCCCCACCTCTAGCATTAGAAGTTCTTGGACCTCTTTTTAGCTTCCCCACCTCTAGCATTAGAAGTTCTTTGACCTCTTTTTAGCTTCCCCACCTCTAGCATTAGAAGTTCTTTGACCTCTTTTTAGCTCCCACACCCCTTGCATTAGAAGTTCTTTGACCTCTTTTTAGCTTCCCCACCTCTAGCATTAGAAGTTCTTTGACCTCTTTTTAGCTTCCCCACCTCTAGCATTAGAAGTTCTTTGACCTCTTTTTAGCTTCCCCACCTCTAGCATTAGAAGTTCTTGGACCTCTTTTTAGCTCCCACACCCCTTGCATTAGAAGTTCTTTGACCTCTTTTTAGCTCCCACACCCCTTGCATTAGAAGTTCTTTGACCTCTTTTTAGCTCCCACACCCCTTGCATTAGAAGTTCTTGGACCTCTTTTTAGCTCCCACACCCCTTGCATTAGAAGTTCTTTGACCTCTTTTTAGCTCCCACACCCCTTGCATTAGAAGTTCTTTGACCTCTTTTTAGCTTCCCCACCTCTAGCATTAGAAGTTCTTGGACCTCTTTTTAGCTCCCACACCCCTTGCATTAGAAGTTCTTTGACCTCTTTTTAGCTCCCACACCCCTTGCATTAGAAGTTCTTTGACCTCTTTTTAGCTTCCCCACCTCTAGCATTAGAAGTTCTTGGACCTCTTTTTAGCTCCCACACCCCTTGCATTAGAAGTTCTTTGACCTCTTTTTAGCTCCCACACCCCTTGCATTAGAAGTTCTTTGACCTCTTTTTAGCTTCCCCACCTCTAGCATTAGAAGTTCTTGGACCTCTTTTTAGCTTCCCCACCTCTAGCATTAGAAGTTTTTGGACCTCTTTTTAGCTCCCACACCCCTTGCATTAGAAGTTCTTTGACCTCTTTTTAGCTCCCACACCCCTTGCATTAGAAGTTCTTTGACCTCTTTTTAGCTTCCCCACCTCTAGCATTAGAAGTTCTTGGACCTCTTTTTAGCTCCCACACCCCTTACATTAGAAGTTCTTTGACCTCTTTTTAGCTCCCACACCCCTTGCATTAGAAGTTCTTTGACCTCTTTTTAGCTTCCCCACCTCTAGCATTAGAAGTTCTTGGACCTCTTTTTAGCTCCCACACCCCTTGCATTAGAAGTTCTTTGACCTCTTTTTAGCTCCCACACCCCTTGCATTAGAAGTTCTTTGACCTCTTTTTAGCTTCCCCACCTCTAGCATTAGAAGTTCTTGGACCTCTTTTTAGCTCCCACACCCCTTGCATTAGAAGTTCTTTGACCTCTTTTTAGCTCCCACACCCCTTGCATTAGAAGTTCTTTGACCTCTTTTTAGCTTCCCCACCTCTAGCATTAGAAGTTCTTGGACCTCTTTTTAGCTCCCACACCCCTTGCATTAGAAGTTCTTTGACCTCTTTTTAGCTCCCACACCCCTTGCATTAGAAGTTCTTTGACCTCTTTTTAGCTCCCACACCCCTTGCATTAGAAGTTCTTGGACCTCTTTTTAGCTCCCACACCCCTTGCATTAGAAGTTCTTTGACCTCTTTTTAGCTCCCACACCCCTTGCATTAGAAGTTCTTTGACCTCTTCTTAGCTCCCACACCCCTTGCATTAGAAGTTCTTGGACCTCTTTTTAGCTCCCACACCCCTTGCATTAGAAGTTCTTTGACCTCTTTTTAGCTCCCACACCCCTTGCATTAGAAGTTCTTTGACCTCTTTTTAGCTCCCACACCCCTTGCATTAGAAGTTCTTTGACCTCTTTTTAGCTCCCACACCCCTTGCATTAGAAGTTCTTTGACCTCTTTTTAGCTCCCACACCCCTTGCATTAGAAGTTCTTTGACCTCTTTTTAGCTTCCCCACCTCTAGCATTAGAAGTTCTTGGACCTCTTTTTAGCTCCCACACCCCTTGCATTAGAAGTTCTTTGACCTCTTTTTAGCTCCCACACCCCTTGCATTAGAAGTTCTTTGACCTCTTTTTAGCTCCCACACCCCTTGCATTAGAAGTTCTTTGACCTCTTTTTAGCTTCCCCACCTCTAGCATTAGAAGTTCTTGGACCTCTTTTTAGCTCCCACACCCCTTGCATTAGAAGTTCTTTGACCTCTTTTTAGCTCCCACACCCCTTGCATTAGAAGTTCTTTGACCTCTTTTTAGCTCCCACACCCCTTGCATTAGAAGTTCTTTGACCTCTTTTTAGCTCCCACACCCCTTGCATTAGAAGTTCTTTGACCTCTTTTTAGCTCCCACACCCCTTGCATTAGAAGTTCTTTGACCTCTTTTTAGCTCCCACACCCCTTGCATTAGAAGTTCTTTGACCTCTTTTTAGCTCCCACACCCCTTGCATTAGAAGTTCTTTGACCTCTTTTTAGCTCCCACACCCCTTGCATTAGAAGTTCTTTGACCTCTTTTTAGCTTCCCCACCTCTAGCATTAGAAGTTCTTGGACCTCTTTTTAGCTCCCACACCCCTTGCATTAGAAGTTCTTTGACCTCTTTTTAGCTCCCACACCCCTTGCATTAGAAGTTCTTTGACCTCTTTTTAGCTCCCACACCCCTTGCATTAGAAGTTCTTTGACCTCTTTTTAGCTCCCACACCCCTTGCATTAGAAGTTCTTGGACCTCTTTTTAGCTCCCACACCCCTTGCATTAGAAGTTCTTTGACCTCTTTTTAGCTCCCACACCCCTTGCATTAGAAGTTCTTTGACCTCTTTTTAGCTCCCACACCCCTTGCATTAGAAGTTCTTTGACCTCTTTTTAGCTCCCACACCCCTTGCATTAGAAGTTCTTGGACCTCTTTTTAGCTCCCACACCTCTAGCATTAGAAGTTCTTTGACCTCTTTTTAGCCTCCCCACCCCTTGCATTAGAAGTTCTTTGACCTCTTTTTAGCTCCCACACCCCTTGCATTAGAAGTTCTTTGACCTCTTTTTAGCTCCCACGCACCCTGTATTAGAAGTTCTTTGACCTCTTTTTAGCTTCCCCACCTCTAGCATTAGAAGTTCTTGGACCTCTTTTTAGCTCCCACACCCCTTGCATTAGAAGTTCTTTGACCTCTTTTTAGCTCCCACACCCCTTGCATTAGAAGTTCTTGGACCTCTTTTTAGCTCCCACACCTCTAGCATTAGAAGTTCTTTGACCTCTTTTTAGCCTCCCCACCCCTTGCATTAGAAGTTCTTTGACCTCTTTTTAGCTCCCACACCCCTTGCATTAGAAGTTCTTTGACCTCTTTTTAGCTCCCACGCACCCTGTATTAGAAGTTCTTTGACCTCTTTTTAGCTTCCCCACCTCTAGCATTAGAAGTTCTTGGACCTCTTTTTAGCTCCCACGCACCCTGTATTAGAAGTTCTTTGACCTCTTTTTAGCTTCCCCACCTCTAGCATTAGAAGTTCTTTGACCTCTTTTTAGCTCCCACGCACCCTGTATTAGAAGTTCTTTGACCTCTTTTTAGCTTCCCCACCTCTAGCATTAGAAGTTCTTGGACCTCTTTTTAGCTCCCACACCCCTTGCATTAGAAGTTCTTTGACCTCTTTTTAGCTCCCACACCCCTTGCATTAGAAGTTCTTTGACCTCTTTTTAGCTCCCACACCCCTTGCATTAGAAGTTCTTTGACCTCTTTTTAGCTTCCCCACCTCTAGCATTAGAAGTTCTTTGACCTCTTTTTAGCTCCCACACCCCTTGCATTAGAAGTTCTTTGACCTCTTTTTAGCTCCCACACCCCTTGCATTAGAAGTTCTTTGACCTCTTTTTAGCTCCCACACCCCTTGCATTAGAAGTTCTTTGACCTCTTTTTAGCTCCCACACCCCTTCCATTAGAAGTTCTTTGACCTCTTTTTAGCTCCCACACCCCTTGCATTAGAAGTTCTTTGACCTCTTTTTAGCTCCCACGCACCCTGTATTAGAAGTTCTTTGACCTCTTTTTAGCTTCCCCACCTCTAGCATTAGAAGTTCTTTGACCTCTTTTTAGCTCCCACGCACCCTGTATTAGAAGTTCTTTGACCTCTTTTTAGCTCCCACACCCCTTGCATTAGAAGTTCTTTGACCTCTTTTTAGCTCCCACACCCCTTGCATTAGAAGTTCTTTGACCTCTTTTTAGCTCCCACACCCCTTGCATTAGAAGTTCTTTGACCTCTTTTTAGCTCCCACACCCCTTCCATTAGAAGTTCTTTGACCTCTTTTTAGCTCCCACACCCCTTGCATTAGAAGTTCTTTGACCTCTTTTTAGCTCCCACGCACCCTGTATTAGAAGTTCTTTGACCTCTTTTTAGCTCCCACACCCCTTGCATTAGAAGTTCTTTGACCTCTTTTTAGCTCCCACACCCCTTGCATTAGAAGTTCTTTGAGCTCTTTTTAGCTCCCACACCCCTTCCATTAGAAGTTCTTTGACCTCTTTTTAGCTCCCACACCCCTTGCATTAGAAGTTCTTTGACCTCTTTTTAGCTCCCACGCACCCTGTATTAGAAGTTCTTTGACCTCTTTTTAGCTCCCACACCCCTTGCATTAGAAGTTCTTTGACCTCTTTTTAGCTTCCCCACCTCTAGCATTAGAAGTTCTTTGACCTCTTTTTAGCCTCCCCACCCCTTGCATTAGAAGTTCTTTGACCTCTTTTTAGCTCCCACACCCCTTGCATTAGAAGTTCTTTGACCTCTTTTTAGCTCCCACACCCCTTGCATTAGAAGTTCTTTGACCTCTTTTTAGCTCCCACACCCCTTGCATTAGAAGTTCTTTGACCTCTTTTTAGCTCCCACACCCCTTGCATTAGAAGTTCTTTGACCTCTATTTAGCTCCCACGCACCCTGTATTAGAAGTTCTTTGACCTCTTTTTAGCTCCCACACCCCTTGCATTAGAAGTTCTTTGACCTCTTTTTAGCTCCCACACCCCTTGCATTAGAAGTTCTTTGACCTCTTTTTAGCTCCCACACCCCTTCCATTAGAAGTTCTTTGACCTCTTTTTAGCTCCCACACCCCTTGCATTAGAAGTTCTTTGACCTCTTTTTAGCTCCCACGCACCCTGTATTAGAAGTTCTTTGACCTCTTTTTAGCTCCCACACCCCTTGCATTAGAAGTTCTTTGACCTCTTTTTAGCTTCCCCACCTCTAGCATTAGAAGTTCTTGGACCTCTTTTTAGCTCCCACACCTCTAGCATTAGAAGTTCTTTGACCTCTTTTTAGCCTCCCCACCCCTTGCATTAGAAGTTCTTTGACCTCTTTTTAGCTTCCCCACCTCTAGCATTAGAAGTTCTTGGACCTCTTTTTAGCTCCCACACCTCTAGCATTAGAAGTTCTTTGACCTCTTTTTAGCTCCCACACCCCTTGCATTAGAAGTTCTTTGACCTCTTTTTAGCTCCCACGCCCTCTGTATTAGAAGTTCTTTGACCTCTTTTTAGTTTCCCCACCTCTAGCATTAGAAGTTCTTGGACCTCTTTTTAGCTCCCACACCTCTAGCATTAGAAGTTCTTTGACCTCTTTTTAGTTCCCACACCTCTAGCATTAGAAGTTCTTTGACCTCTTTTTAGCTCTCACACCTCTAGCATTAGAAGTTTTTTTTACTTCTTTTTAGCTCCCACACCTCTAGCATTAGAAGTTCTTTGACCTCTTTTGAGCTCCAACACCTCTAGCATTAGAAGTTCTTTGACCTCTTTTTAGCTCCCACACCTCTAGCATTAGAAGTTCTTTGACCTCTTTTTAGCTCCCACACCTCTAGCATTAGAAGTTCTTTGACTTCTTTTTAGCTCCCACACCTCTAGCATTAGAAGTTCTTTGACCTCTCTTTATAGCTCCCACACGTCTAACATTAGAAGTTCTTTGACATATATTTCTAGGTTCCATACTTTTAGCATTAGAGGGTCTTCGATCTATATTTTTAGGTGCCTTACTTCTAGCATTAGAGGCTCTCTATTTTTATGTGTTTTACCTCTGGCATTAGAGGCTCCTCTTCGCTGTTCTCTCCTGTCTTCTAGTTTTCAAGATCTTCTTTCATTAGATTATCTGTTTCTTTCGAGATTTCATTGTTTCTTTTCCTTAGTTCGTCAGTGTCCTTCTAGATTTCAAAAGAGGTTTCAGTGCCGCGAGTCCTCACTTCGTCAGATTCCTCAGGGAAATCGAAGGCATTTATTCTTTACCTATCTGGGCAATGAGTAAAGAGATGAATACTATCGATTTCTCCGCATACACTATCATGCCAAAGTAAATGACGAGTAACATGATATATTTACCAATGTCGTCTGGATATGTCCTTACTTCAATGGCGAATTTTGGGACAATCCTGTTGAAAAACTACACGTCACTCACCGTTCGGTTGAACCATTCTACCTCCATCCTCATTCCCCGCAATCCGTTTTTGCACCGATACAAAGCCTCGTGCTTTTTCCAAGAGTCTCCTTTAATAAGACATCGTCGCAAAAGCCCAAGCAAAAGATCCTTCAGGGCGCATACATTATGATCTTCAAAGCTCAGCTGCCAACGGAAGATCCCGTGTCTTTCAATAGATCGGGCGATATAAACGAACGATCGGCAACTTCGGCAGCAAAACCATCTGTAGTTGATGGTGTTCCGAAGACGTAACAGTTCTTACCGTCAGCTTCTTATTCCGCCAGAACGCGATCTCTGTGAGTTAAGTGAAATCCTTCTCCCAGTCATCAACTCATTTCCTCTTACTCCTATTGACGCGCAATTCCTTGGTTAGATTTCGCAAGCTACGTACAGATCATGTGAGGTGTTGCAGGCTAAGTTTGAAAAAATGAAGATCAGGTCTTCAGAAGTCATTTGAAGCTCGGGGAGTTATTCAGGACTGCTTCTGAAAATTTCAGTTCTGGCGTCATTCAGAAATCCATGTTAAGTATACGGTTATGTCCTTTGAAGACTTTTGGAAATTCGGGAAAGGTTTCTTCCGAAACCGTTCTGAGATTCCGTTCTGGAGGCATTCAGAATTCCATGCTAAGTCTATGGCTATTTTTTCTGAAGACATTTGGAAATCAGAGAAGATTTTCTTCCGAATTCTTTTAGGACGCGAAAAATTCCATTCTTGTTTTATAACAACAACAACAACAGCAACAATAATAAGAATGATAATGAAAATAATAATAATAATAATAATAATGATAATAATGATAATAATAATAATAATAAACTACGTGAGTTGATTTATGGATTTGAGTTGAAAAGTTTTGAAGACGCTAAACGCTCAACTTTGCAGTTTGAAGGAAACTTTGAAATACCCGGACGAAGGGCGAAGGGTAATTGAGGTTTAAAGGAAACCTAATTGAAATAGTTGATTTCAGCTAAATTATTTCAGGTTTGTGATTTAGAACAATCTATTTCTGGTACGAATCGATATATATATATATATATATATATATATATATATATATATATATATATATATATACATATATATATATATATATACACGGATAGTTTATATATGTGTATATACATGCATGTATATAAGCTTTTGCAGTATATGAATATTCTGTGTATATATGTATATTTATACGATGTATATATATACATATATATACATACATATACATATATATAATATATACATACATATGCATATATATATATATATATAATATCTACATACATATACATATATATATATAATATAAATATACATATATATATATATATATATATATATATATATATATATATATAAACTATATTTATATATTGTATGAACACAGTATCTTTGCATGTACTGTATATATATACACACACACACACACACACACATATATATATATATATATATATATATATATATGATATATATATATATATATATATATATATATATATATATATATATATATACTGTATATATATATATACATACACGTACATATACATACATACATACTGTTTGTACATACATACATCCCTAAAAACAGCAGCCTTCGTATTCTCCCAATTGTTTATACATGCAAAAGCAAATGTAAAATGCATATCACCAAGTTATGGCTTAACCTTGATATTTCATCGAGATTCCAGGTGTGGACAAGATATCTGTCCGCAAGCCACTGTACATTTTGTTCTTCAAAACGGAATAACACCTTGAAATCGCGATCAAGTGTGGGTAAATGGGGCATTTTTTTTTAACATCCCTCACATCCACAAAATCTGCTATCTTGCTGAGAATCGATCAGAACAACCTTTCTCTTCGAACTGCAGTCTGCTACTGACCAAATCCAGCTTTTTCGAAGCATATGCTCTTTATATGAAGTAAAGGGTCTTCTTTATGTATAACCATTTACTTTTATGTGATTATAAGGATATGCTTTTGCTCTAAAAGTAGAAGCTTTTTCTTGAAATGTTTATGAATACAAGTAGAAGGATTTCATTCATATTTTGCAAGTATAAGCATATCCTTTTCTTTATGAATACCGCCCCATTGTGTCAAAATTGACTTCAAAATACTTAAGAGGTGTCAAATCAAATGGCAGGAGTTAAGGTGTCAAATTAAATGGCAGGAGTTAAGGTGTCTAATTAAATGGCAGGAGTTAAGGTGTCTAATTAAATGGCAGGAGTTAAGGTGTCTAATTAAATGGCAGGAGTTGAGATGTCAAATTAAATGGCTGGAGTTGATGTGTCAAATTAAATGGCAGGAATTGATGTGTCAAATTAAATGGCAGGAATTGATGTCAAATGAAATGGCTGGAGTTGATGTGTCAAATTAAATGGCTGGAGTTGAGGTGTCAAATTAAATGGCAGGAGTTGAGGTGTCAAATTAAATGGCTGGAGTTGATGTGTCAAATTAAATGGCTGGAGTTGAGGTGTCAAATTAAATGGCAGGAGTTGAGGTGTCAAATTAAATGGCAGGAGTTGAGGTGTCAAATTAAATGGCAGGAGTTGAGGTGTCGGATATATGAAAAAGTGCATAGTGTCAGAAACTTTCAGATGAGAGGCCGACTTGTGTAAGTAGCTTTGAAAGATTGATCAAGGGGAAAAAATTCATGTAGGCTAAAAAAAATACTTTTATCAAACCATTTTTATTGATAATTTTTATTATCTTAGATATGATTTTAAGAATTTTTTGACCAACTATTGGTTATCGAATACTTTAGGGAAAATGAGTCATAACCACGGACAACAGAGAGGACAAATGACTCAGATTTTAAAATATTTATAATTTTGCAATTTTTTGTTTATGAAATACTGTATTTTTACTTGAATTGCAATTGCCAAGAATCTTATGTTGTCGAGAACCTTATATTGCTCATGCAAATAATCCTATTGTACGTTTATACAACTTAAGTACTCATGCACTGAATTATCCATCTCTCTCTCTCTCTCTCTCTCTCTCTCTCTCTCTCTCTCTCTCTCTCCTCTCTCTCTCTCTCTCTCTCTCGTGGGAAAGTCGCATGGTAAATAATTTATAAGTACAATTTATCATTATTATTATTATTATTATTATTATTGTTGTTGTTGTTTATTATTATTATTGTACGCGACCCGTCAAAATGTCGGTTAAATATTTAGTTACACACAGAGACTCGACCCTTCCCACCCCCTCCCTTTTTCTTAAATACAACCCACTGATTCGGCAATTTGTGGTGATTATGGTTTCCGAGTTCCGAGTATACCTATCAGAGTACCCCCTCTCACCAGGGTTTGATTACTCTCACTCCTCCCCGCCACTCAGCGTTACAGAGAAGAAATATAATATATATATATATATATATATATATATATATATATATATATATATACTATAACCAGACACTTGCTCTTTATCATATAAGGGAGGAGGGAATATATATATATATATATATATATATATATATATATATATATATATATGTATATATATATATATATATATATATATATATATATATATATATATATATATATATATACACATAGACACTTGCTCTTTATTTCATAGGGGATAATTATTATTGTTCTCAATTACTTAGATAATTTACAAGACTAAATTAGAGAAGAAATGAAAGTAAGAAAGGGAGATCTCCTGATTTTTAACGAGTGCTTCATAAACTTATAAAAACGCTTCTTATTGACAGCTGCGCTTAGAGAAAGTCAGTTTGTGCGTCGTTGTTTTGACATTTCCACTATCTTTTGGTCATATTTCATAGAGCTGATTTCAGACTGAAATCTCTCTCTCTCTCTCTCTCTCTCTCTCTCTCTCTCTCTCTCTCTCTCTCTCTCTCTCTCTCCAATCATCTTTGTAAGTACTCTCTCGCTTGTAATTTTTAAATTACAAATGTCAAGATATCCTCTCTCTCTCTCTCTCTCTCTCTCTCTCTCTTAATAATATCAAACACCCAATCGTGTTTTAAAGTACTGCAGTAAGTCTCTTGCTTGCAATTGTAAAATGGATCGACTACCAATCATCTTACGGAAATGTCAAGATTTCTCTTTCTCTCTCTCTCTCTCGGTTTTGAGACATCCCATGTGATGGTCTAAAAACTATTATCAACCGGGCTATAATTTTTATCCTATGCCACACACACACACTATATATATATATATATATATATATATATATATATATATATATATATATATATATATATATATATTATATATATATATATATATATATATATATATATATATATATATATATATATATATATATATATATATATGATACCTGTTTGTGTTTGTGTGTGACATTTGGTGTTTAAACTATTACCTCTCTCTCTCTCTCTCTCTCTCTCTCTCTCTCTCTCTCTCTCTCTCTCTCTCTCTCTCTCTCTCTCTCGTGTGGACATGGACCTTTGGTCGACGGGAGCTGACTTTTTTTTTTCTATAGGCGTGTGATCTTGATTAGCTCAGATAAGAGCAGCGGTGATCGTTGAAGAACTGGACTTGAAAAACTGATAAAAGTCTCAAAACGTCGGACGTGCTCAGATTCGACTTTGTTCTTCAACACTTGAGTGGCTTTGTTCATATCTAAAAGGATTTTTTTCTTATAATTGTGATACTTAGTTCAAGTGTTCTTTTTTGTTTTTTTTTTTTTTACCATTTATGATTTGTATTTTACCTCAAATTGTTGTAATGCTTCATTTATTTATCTATTTTTTTTCTAACAAATTTAAATCTAGTGTTCACTTTTTACTTTGTATGACGGGTTATTTAAAAAAAAGAAAGGGGTTTAATGCTTTATGTTACGTTTCTTTTTAACAAACTTTCTCTCTATTTTATATCATATTAGAAATACAATCGATTTTTAGAGCAAAAATACATTGATTTTCCATATTTCAGTGCCAATTGTTTGTAAAGTGACATGTCATATTGTATCCAAATACTCGCCAAGCCACATCCTCCCATCTTTGACTTTATTTTATGATGGAACTTTAAAACATAAATAGGTCTGTTATTATTATTATTATTATTATTATTATTATTATTATTATTATTATTATTATTATTATTATTATTATTAAATGCTAAGTTACAACCCTAGTTGGAAAAGCAGGATGCTATAAGCCCAGGGGCTCCAACACGGAAAATAGCCCAATGAGGAAGGGAAACAAGGAAAAATAAAATATCTTAAGAACAGTAAAAACATTGAAATAAATATTTCCTATATAAACTATAAAAACTTTAACAAAACAAGAGGAATTCTTTTTAATCCCTCGATTAGAATCAATATAGTAATTCATCATCATCATCTCCTACGCCTATTGACGCAAAGGGCCTCGAGAGTATTCATTGGCTAAATTCATCAAAGGATAACCAGTTTCTTGTGATGCGCAGTGCTTATGTAAGGCAAGTGACCCCTGCCGGTCCATACAGTGCCATACTGATTCCAGTAAGATCATCCGCTAGGCATCAGGAGTAATTATTATATTATTATTATTATTATTATTATTATTATTATTATTATTATTATTACTAGCCAAGCTACAACCTTAGTTGGAAAAGCAAGATGCTATAAGCCCAAGGGCTCCAACAGGGAAAATAGCCCAGTGAGGAAAGGAAATAAGGAAATGATGAGAATAAATTAACTATATTATTCTAAAAACAGTAACAGCGTCAAAACAGATATACCCTGTATAAACTATTAACAACGTCAAAAACAGATATGTCATATATAAACAATAAAAAGACTCATGTCAGCCTGGTCAACATAAAATCATTTGCTCCAACTTTGAACTTTTGAAGTTCTACTGATTCAACTACCCGATTAGGAAGATCATTCCACAACTTGGTCACAGCTGGAATAAAGATTCTAGAATACTGTGTAGTATTGAGCCTCATGATGGAGAAGGCCGGAAAAGACACCTTGTCTATAGCCTTAAACCCAATCCGTCACCTTGTCGCCAGTGACTATATTGAGATTTATGGGGGATTTCCTCCAAACCCAAAGTTCTCATCCGCTTATATAACCGTTGGCAAACATGGATTGCTAAGATATGCCAGATAATATCGTCGGTCACTATATAATCTGAGAACTTTGGACAGAAGACTTGGAATTACTTTACTTTAAGGGCTTCTTTCCTGGTTCTGTCACGTAGGGGAACGATACTCTCTACATGACCTACTAAATTCAGTTTATTTTATACATTCAGAGTTATTTTGCATTTCAGGCTGCATAACTGGTGTTTATTTTAAAAATCATCATGCGTAATACGAGTAGCAGAAAGTGGTAACCAAGCTTAAACGAAGTACGAGATGGATGAATTTAGCTAACAAATTATTTCCTCAAAGGACGGAACACCAAACTATATTGGCATTACTACTAATAGCCTTCATATATTGTTTAGTAGATCTCAAATGATTATAAATCTACCCTCTGGACATAAACAAATCAGTATATTATTCAAAGCATTTGTCTTCGTAATCATAATAGGGTTCCCATACGCCTTTTTTTTATATATATATTATATTTTTTTTTTATGAACAGCCGACGGAACAGGCAAACTTATCAATGAATACCTGACATAAAACCAAAGTTAAGGGACGAGAAAGAAGGAAATTTAATGGGTATATTTTATGGAGAAGGGGCGGGGTTGAGGAGAAAAGTATAATACGGAAAATATGCCAGGAATATTTTTAACATTCGTATGAATTTTCTTGTTGAGATTTTTAGTTTCATTGCTTTTAATCTGTTAATTTAGGAAACATATTCAGATAGATAATGGTGATCTGCTGTTCTCCAAGATGGACTCTGTCACTTGATTGTTGTCGGTGTTACATAAATATTGTCATTGTCACCCGTGTTGTCAGTATTACATTTATGTTGTCATTGTTACATATCTGTTGTCATTGTTACATATCTGTTGTCAGTGTTACATGAGTGTTGAGAGTTTTGCATCAGTGTTGTTAGTTGATATCAGTGTTGTCAGTGTCACATGAGTGTTGTCAGGCCTTCAAGTTCCAGTGAGGTCGAATCTTCTTTCAAGTTGTGATAATTGAAGTTAAGGTTACCTGTTGCCTTCAAAGATATCTTATTAATTCATGGTTATTTGATAGTCCTTGAAGGTGTAATCAAGTAAATCAGGGTTATACAGTCCTTCGGGTTCTAAACTGGTTGATAATTTTTATGAAGTTACATCTCTTTTACCTTTGCAAAGTTAAGAAATCTCATTTAGTTTTTTTTCTGTTATGATGTGATAATCGAGTACCAGTTTGGGAACTAGCCAATCTCTTATTATCTTCCACGGAAGTTTTACTTAACAGATGGATTTGTTCAAAGAATTATAATGGGTGGACTGGTGTCCTCAAACCTGGATGAATGTTTTGATTAGGCTAGTAGGTTATTCACTGAAATAATCCCATTGTTATTCATACTTATAGTATGAACGCCATTTTGTGACTCGGTCACAAAAGATCACTAATGTAAAACTGTTCAATGCAATTAATATGAAAAACCTGACAAAAGAACTTTCAAAATCTACTTATAGTATGAATAGTGTGAACGCCATTTTGAATCGGTCACAAAAGTGTAAAACGGTTCAATGCAATTAAAACGAAAATTCTGACAATAGAAGTTTCAAATTCCATGACAATTAACTCTGAAAAGTTATTTCCATCATAGGTTTGTTGTTCTCTTTTGTTTGTAATAATAATTGATGCGATATAAGCGGATAGAAAGGTTCAAGTGTGAATTGTGGCTTCGTCGTATCAAAGCTCATGGCCAATGTATGATTTATGATCGCCCTTTTTTTAAAATGAGTTTATGCTCCATTGCGAATTATAGTCCCATTTATTAGGTTGTTTTTTCAATTGCATACAGTAGGCCTGAGTGGATCACTGTATAAAGCCAGTTATGCTGACATGGTTGCTTCCAGCAATAATAATAATAATAATGATAATAATAATAATAATAATAATAATAATATTATTATTATTATTATTATTATTATTATTATTATAATAATAATAATGATGATAATGATGATGATAATAATAATATATTTATTATTATTATTATTATTATTATTATTATTATTATTATAATTTATTATTTATTATTATTATAATTTATTATTTATTATTATCATTATCATTATGTAAATCATGGTACCCTTTCGTTAAATTGAGTTTATTCTTAAATTCAAATCACGGTTCTTTTCATCAGATCGTATGGTTTGCAACACAACTGTAATTCAATTATAAAAATATCATACATAAGAAAATACTATAAAAAAAGAAAACAAGCAATATGACACCCACAAAAGCCCCCTTTTAAGAAAAAGCGGATGGTCAAATCTATACTGTCAAATGGAGTGGGGAACGCGAGCGTATCTCTGGAATTGGTGTTGATTCCCCCAAACAGCTCGATTGTCATTTTCCTGTTTGTGTATGGAGACCCCTCTGGTCATTCATTGGTATAGGCTTCATCGGGTAATACAACGCCAGAGGAAGTGTTCTGTAAGTCAGGGGTGATGATGCTTGGACTTCGTCTGTCTTGGGGTAGAGTTTTCTTGCTTGAGGGTACGTACATTTGGGCACACTTTTCTCTCATTTCTCTTCTTGTTTTTTTCGTAATTTTATAGTTTATATATCAAATCTATTGTGATGTTACTGTTCTCAAAATATTTTATATTTGTTCATTATTTCTCTTGTTTATTTCCTTATTTCCTTTTCTCACCTGGCTATTTTTTCTTGTTGGAGCCCTTTTGGGCTTATAGCATCCTGCATTAAGCTAGAGTGTAGCTTAACAACAAGTAGTAGTAGTAGTAGTAGTAGTAGTAGTAATAATAATAATAATAATAATAATAATAATAATAATAATAATGATAATAATAATAAATGCATGATACATGTTTTCAGTATTTTATTAATAATGGAGACGAAAGAGCAATCAACAACTCTCATTTTTATTCAATCTTTTTAGTTATTATTTTTCGATTGCCCAAACCTCAATCCCTTACTATATTTCAATTAAGTGTAATCCCTTACAATATTTCAATTAAGAGCATGGAACTCTTTGTGTTACTTTACGTATAAATTTAACTAACATGCAACTATTGATATACGGAGTAAATGATTCAATGAATTAACTATACTAAGATAACTTAAAATTGTCCAATCTGCGCATGCGTTAAGATACGAATTAAATATACGAATGAAGATGTCTGCCTTCAAGTAGCATTTATTTTAATTTTCAAATGCTGCCTGATGTTACTCGGAAGTGCTAAATTCACCGCAAATCAAAATGTAACAAAAATATTTTCTCCATTGGGTCCTTAGATAGCAGATAAGGTGAAGAATGATATGGAGAAAGAAGGTCTAGTGGAAGAGGATGCCTTTCATAGGAGGCATTGAAGAGGGCGCATCAGGCAACGACCCCTTAATGTAGGGATAACGGTGTGGAAGATGTCAATACTGATTAGGCCTATAGAAATGAAAAATGAAAAAAAAAACTTATGCCGAAATTGATAAAGACGAGTTAGTAACGGGCGGTTTCTGTCTTTGATGATTACCTACAGCTGTTAGTCTCCCTTAAGCGTTGTGAAATATTTGAAAGTCCCTGACTCATTGAACTGTCATTTTCCTGTCCCAATTAAGAGTTCTGAATAACATACGAATATTTTATCTAAGGGATGATAACCAACCCCGATGAAGTTGAACTATGCCCCCCACCGTTTGTAGTTTTGTGTTACTGATTACATTTGTTTGAAATTTTGTCTGGGTAAACAAAAAGTGTAACTCGGAGCGATGGAAGTTGATAAGGAATCATAGCAACTGATGTCAAAGGCAGAATCACTTGGCGTTCGCGAGATAACAGGAAGGCGTTGACCTCAACAGGTTGAAGATCACCCACGTTGGAGAAGAAGAAGGAGGAAAAGAAGAAGAAGAACAACAACAAGCAGAAGCGTAAGGTGATTAAATGCTAATTTAGCATACTGCAACTGTACTTAGGAGCCAGTCAATATGAGAGGGTAGAAAGATTAAAGTTATATATGTCCATTCAGCATCATCTTAATTAATATACATTATTGGACAAATATAGGAGAATTTTAAATACTTGGTGTAAAGTCTGCCGGCAAGAAATCCAAAATACATTTATTATCTTGCTAGTGACATCACTGGACGGATGAATTTGGATTTTGCTTGTGGAAGCTGTTATTCATCACATGTGGGAACCGGAGGATATAAAGTCTTCTGTGAATTGGAATACTCAAATGAACTGATCTGAAATTGATTTGAACCTTTGCTAAGTTTAAAAGTTTAAAGGTCGCTCATGAATGGCAAGAGGCAATGGACAGTGACAATGCCCTAGCAGAATAACTG
>NC_090759.1:27920933-27928433 GCF_036898095.1 Palaemon carinicauda
CGTTTTGTCGTGTGGGTTTTGTCATTCTGGCAAACGAAAGTTGTATATTAGGTGAATGTAAGCCGTATTACGATCCCATGACAAGGCAGGTGGTTGTGGTGTGTTATAGTTTTAAAAACTTTCCAAAAGCAAAATCGTAGAGAATATTGAAAGTAAGTGCACCTTGCAGTTTAGATCGATTGATTGATTTGAGGTCTTCTGTCATCCTGACATCCAGAATAGGGGGTCCAAAATGCTTGGGAACCCCCACCAGAGCTGCATCTGGCTTCGTCCTCGTCATGTATAGTTCACTAGTCTTGAAGATTCCTAAAGAAGAGAGAGAGAGAGAGAGAGAGAGAGAGAGAGAGAGAGAGAGAGAGAGAGAGAGAGAGAGAGAGAGAGAGGAATGGATTGTAGAGTAGCAATGCTAGGCAAAGTTAAACCTCTTCTGTGTCCCAGCTGACAGGAAAAATCAAAGGGAGGAGGAGAAGCCGATATAATTATACGGGTGAAATCAGATGGCAAAAATGTGAGAAATTGGAGTCCGTGAAAGGTTTTGTTGGTAACCAAATGGTAGTAGGGAAGTTACCGGTTGTGGTGGCCTGGTGGTACCGTCCTTGCCTGGTGATTGCCAGACTGGGCTTCGAGTCCCGTTCAAATTCGTAGTTCCTTTGGTCGTTGCAACCTCACCATCCTTGTGAACTAAGAATGTGGGGTTTGGGGAAGCCTATGGGTCTACCTGCCAAGTCATCTGCAATCATTGCCTTGCCCTCCTTTAATCCTAGCTTGGGTGGGGAGGGGGCTTGGACGCTGTAATATGATGAGTCTCTAGAGCATTGTCCTGTTTGGCAGGGCAATGGCACTGCCCCTTGCCTCTGCTATTCATGAGTGGCCTTTAAACCATTAAAGAGAGATTTTCTGGTATGTGATATAAGTTATTTTAAGGGACTTCGTGAAATTGGACTTACTCTGCCTGTTTATATAACTAAACTAACAACCTGTTACATCACCACACCATTTAGACATTTGGATGATATCAACATACAAATTTGCCCTAACCACCTCTTAACTACCATAACAAGGGCAAGTAACAATTACCAGAGGCAATTATAGATAGATCTGACCTATTGATCGTCTTTTGTTATTTAGTTTTCTCCTAAATTCCCCCTGGACGGCTTTTAGATTAATCTGGTTGCTTCCTTTGATTAGTAAGTATGAAATATATCAATGCTTTAATTTAGACTTAGTTAATCGTTAAAGTGATGATATGAAATTACTGGTTATTCAGTTTAATAAAAAACAAATCATTTTCTCTCCGGTTCTCGTCCGATGTTTAAGACTGAAAATAGAAAATATGAAAACTGATAAATAAATCAGGTCAAGTGGATGTTTAAAAAAAAATACAAAATTAATTACTTGAAGGTGCAAGGTTTAAGTTCCAGTTTAATCAGAGTAGATGGTCACCAGAACGTCAGCCGGGCAATAACAACCCTCCAGTCGTGCCAAACCACATCAGTGTCCTCCCCAGTAAACAACTTAAACTCACTGTCCTGAACTGGGATCGATCTGCTGTCATGCGAGTGCTAGGCGAACGCTTTACCACTTTGATTACCATGTTTATTACCATTATTCTTAGCGAGGTTTGCATTTCCATTTTATTTCTCGTGTGTGTTCGGTTTAAACAATATTGAATATTTTCATACTTAGCCTTAAATTATGCGAACATTTACAGTACCCTCCTGTTCGAAATACTAGGTGTGATGCTGATTCTAGTAGTCATGCCTCTCCATCATGAGGCTCAATACTACACAGTATTCTAGAAGTTTTATTCCAGCTGTTACCAAGTTGTGGAATAATCTTCCTAATCGGGGATTTGAATCGGTGGAACTTCAAAAGTCCAAATTTGCAGCGAATGCTTTTATGTTAAACAGGCTGGCATGAGTCTCTCCTTATTGTTTATATATGAAAGATCTGGTTTAATATTAGTGCTGTTCTTACTGTTGTTACTGTTCTTAGAATATTTTTCTTCATTTTGATACAACTCTTGTAGTTTATTTATTTCGTTATTCCCTTTCCTCACTGGGCTATTTTTACCCTGTTGAAGGCCTTGGGAATAAGAGAATCCTACTTTTCCAACTAGGGTTGTAGCTTAGCTAATAATAATAATAATAATAATAATAATAATAAGGGTGATGATGATGATGATGATAATATCGAGACCATTAAATGTATGTTTTCTCCTTTTGAACTTTACCTGCGCAAGAGAGTATGGCAATGCTTAATGGGGAATACCATTGGTAGGATGCTGAAATAACCTTTTAATCATATATTAATAATTCTCTTGTATCTTATTTTTCTGCCTAAAAATATTAGTTGTTCTATCAGAAGGAAAGTAAAAGAAATATTTTTCCTTTCTCAGCTTTGAATTTTTCACTAAAGCAAAACGTTTTATAAATTAGTTTAGTTACTGTAATTTAAAACAACGTCATATTCTATTAAAGTTGGCTAAATTTTGGGGAATATGGAGTGACAAAGGGAGATAATTTTTTGTTTGAATGTTTTTACCTCAGTGAGATTAGAATGGTCTCGCCAAGGCCCTCCCGTTTTGATAATAGTATGCAATTATTTTGAAAGGGAAAGACAAGGCATGTGTAATTTATTCCTTTTCTTCATATGTATCTCCCTTCCCCCTCAGATGCTGCCTTTAACGCTCGGCTAACATCTAGGTGCTGTATTCGCTGCTTTGGTAAATAGAGTCATAATCAATATTATGAAATACGCCCATTTGGCCCCTCCCTTTTTTTTATCTAATTTCCAAAATCGGGTCCTCAAAATGCCAGCAGAGAGAGAGAGAGAGAGAGAGAGAGAGAGAGAGAGAGAGAGAGAGGAGAGAGAGAGAGAGAGAGAGAGAGAGAGAGAAATCAACCGTTATTCAAAATATAAGGTGGCTTTCCAAATTAGCCTGATATATTTTGATAGCTTGAATGTGTTCCTTTGCCATCTTTACCTTGATTCAATCTTTCAAGTCAAATATTGTGTATGAATTCAGTGAGATTTAAGGTTAGTGGCTTTTAGCTACTGTATAGACATTATAATAAACTGCCAACTGAAATGAAGGACCTAAAGGGAGCAATTGAATTTAAGAAGAAACTAAAGACATTACTTTTCACAAGATCATATGATTTGGAAGATGCTACAATCAAAGAATTGTATATGTTATAATGAAAATGTTTCGTTAGATGATTGATATGGACCCGGCCGAGAAGTAGTTCACTCAACTTCAGTGGAGGGTTGGATTTAAACCCCAAAACAAGTAAACAAGTAAGATTTACACTAGTATTTTTAAAATCGTATAGTCTAAATTCCCTGTCTAAAATGGTCTACAAAAATGGCAAAGGTTACTTTACTTTTACTTTAAGAGCTGCTTATCTTGCCCTGTATAGCAGGGGAACCCTACTCGCTACAGGACCACCACGGTCGTTTTGTGATGTTCATTCGGGAGAATTTAACATTTCACAATGCGTATTGCTCGCTTACTGTTAGATCATTACTATCGAAGCACTCGCTGAATAAGAAAGTCTTCAGTTTCCCCTTGAAAGCCTCAATATCTTCAATTATTCGGATCTCGTGGGAGCTTTTGTATTATCTTAGGGCCGCCTTTGTAAAGGCTCTAGAGTCTAGACTCTAGAGCCTACGGTAGACATGTATCTAGGTTCTAATAGTTTGAAACCATCTGTAACTATTCTCGTGTCAGAACGATTTGTTGGTTACACTGTGTAGCAATTCTCTTGGATATTTTGGACGGCCAATTCTGATAACTTGGTGGGTTATTGTACATATTTTAAACTCAATTCTCGCTTGCATCGGCAGCCAAAGCAGATCAATTAGTATAGGAGTGATCCTTTTTCTGGGTGGGACACCTTTTATCAATCTTGCTCCTCTGTTTATTAGGTTTTGTAATTTTTTAAGTTGTAATTTTGGTAGATTGTAGTAGATGGAGTTACAGGTGTCAATTCTGGTAATTACACAGTTTATCACGAGTATTTTTTTTTCTTTACAGAATATTCATCCAGGTACTTTCTTTATATATATATATATATATATATATATATATATATATATATATATATATATATATATATATATATGTATATATATATATATACACATATATATATATATATATATATATATATATGTATGTATATATATATATATATATATATATATATATATATATATATATATATATATATATATATATATATATATATAAAAGCAATATCTCTTAAATGATAACCAACAGTTTTACTAAATTATTTATTTGGATATTGAGAGACAAGTTGCAATCATTATTTACGTTCATTGAATATCACCCAAGCTTGCCTCGGTGTTTCTCTTACCCACCACCATGAATTCAGTTTTGTTCTCATTTAATTTTAGTTGTTTAAATGTCATCAATTCTCTAACACTATCAAAGATTCGGTTTAGAGTTTCAGTAGTGTCGTCTATATCATTTATGGAGAGGTAAAATTGTGTAGCATCCGCTAGTAGTTTGAACTTCACACCATGCCTTTGTAGTATTTTCGATAGTCCAATAGTATAGATGCAGAATAAGATTTGGCCAATTACACTCCCCTGAGGTACCCCTCTGTTGAATGGTTCATATGGTGAGTAAGAGTTTCCAATTTGTACACAGTAATATCTGCCAACCAAGTATTCTTTTAGGTTTTCGAAAGCATGATCTTCAACGCCGATGGACCGTAGATCATTTAGTAGCAGTTCATGCACATCTGTATCAAAAGCAGTACTAAGATCGAGTAATATTAAAATATTACATTTAGTTTTATCCATTTCCAGCATATCATTTACAACAGAACAGATCAGCTGTTTCCGTAGAGTACAGTTTTCTATAAGCAGATTGGTTGTCTGGCAAAGCTTTTAATACTTCCAAGTGACTGACTAGTTGTTCAAGAATTACGTATTCTAGCACTTTTGAAATAAATGATAGATTCGAAATAGGTCTACATGAGCTTAATTCCCGGTAGTCCCGAGCACTTTTCAGAAAAGGTGTGACTATAGCCGTTTTCTCAGATTTGGGAAACTTTCATTCATCAGTGCTTGCATTTACTGTTCCCATAATTATTTCGGCTAGACTAGAAAAGTTTGTCCAATTACTTTAGACGTTGGCATAAGATCAATCGCTCAGTAAGTTTTCTTTGCTCTCTTGATAATCCTGGTGATATCGTCTTGTGTTTTGTTAAATCTCGTTAATTTCATCTGTGTATCTGGTGTATCATTAATCTGATGTTGAATATTTACAAATGACCTGGTTATATTTTCAATTTTGTTTGTAAAGAACTCTACGGAGGATTTTAGCAGTATTCTGTCAATTTAGTCGAAATCGAATATATAAATTTACGTTTAAATTGGACCAAATTCATGTATCATAAAGACTAATATATACATAGATCTTGATCTAATAATGATCTTTTTGATGAATGGAAGATTAATAGTCAGAAATTGGATAATTTTCCAAACATTTGTGAAGAGTGCCATCCACTTTTAGAAATTTACACAGCAGTACGTTCGTGTCTACAGTTTTCCAGCAGATGCGAAAATTCAGATGCAATTTTTTTTTCCCAAATCGCGAGACTGGAAATATTACTTGTTTGGTGATTTGTTTTTATCCAGGACGCGATGGTTAGAGGTATCAGAAAACAAAGTTATTGCTGTGGAGTATAGGATAAATTACTACTACTACTACTATTATTATTATTATTATTATTATTATTATTATTATTATTATTATTATTATTATTATTATTATTATTATTATTATTATATAAAACGCAGGTCCTTATTTATAACCGTGCCTCGTACCATTCAAAATACCCACGAAGGAAAGAAATTCTTAGACGATTTGAAGTACATTACGAAAAGCGTAACAAAATTTAGTCGATGTGGTACCGTCCCTGACTGGTAAACGCCACACTGGGGTTCGAGTCTTTCTCAAACTCGTTAGTTCATTTGGTCGCTGCAACCTCATCATCCTTGTGAGCTAAGGATGGGGGGGGGAGCCTATAGATCTATCTGCTGGGTCATCCTTGGTCCTGACTACTGGAGAGTGGTCTTGGACGCTGATCATATGTATACATAGTCAGTCCCAATGGTTTTGTCCTGCTTGATAGGGCAATGTCACTGTCCCTTGCATCTGTCATTCATGAGCGGCCTTTAAACCTTTAAATTTTGATGGATAAAACATTATTGGAGGTGTGAAGAGCTTGCAAACAAGAAGGAAGAAACATAGAGCCGACTTTTTGCAAACACTTTGGAATAAGGCCCCAGTTCAAATCCCCAGGGGTACATGATGGAATTTGTAAACGGTCATGTGAATTGTGTACGTAATCATTTTCCAAATATGTCTATTTCAACATGCCTTTTCCACCTATTGCAAAACATTTACCGCAAGGTTATTGATTTGGGTTGTAAAGAAAGATATCACAGGAAAAGTTATGAAAGTTAACGGTTTTTTTTCTACAATTTCAATACTTCCAATGGTTGATGTGGTAGATGATATTTGACGAGCTTTCAGACGATGGAAACTTACTTCAATAACTAGTTTCATAATTTGAAGCATGTTATGTGTGTGTGTGTGTGTGTGTGTGTGTGTGTGTGTGTGTGTGTGTGAAGGGTCAGAGGTAATCTACAAAAGTAAATAGCACCTATTGTTATTATTATTATTATTATTATTATTATTATTATTATTATTATTATTATTATCATTATTATTATTATTATTATTATTATTACTACATGCTAAGCCACAACGCTCGTTGGAAAAGCAGAATGCTATATGCCCAAGGGTTCCAACAGGGAAAATAGCATCTAATTATGGAATTTACGAGAGAGATCTTTACTAGACTTATTTGGGTAAATAAGCCAATAGACCATTTACTTAAAAACAATCTTCCAAGGGTTAGGCCCTGAAATTTTACCAGGAACTCCTTACTTAGTAATGAGTTGTATGAACAGCGTTTGGGAATCAAACTACCGGGAATAAACAACGTTGGGAATCAAATAACCGGAATCAAAAGACCAGGAATCAACATACCTTGAACCATCTAATAAATAGCAGTGGTAATGGTCAAACTTGTAAAATGTTCCATTCTAAACATGTGAATAGAAAGTCGAATATAGATGGCCCCCTTTTTCAAGGAAATCTAACATAACCTGCAGTGGTAGTTCTAGGTTGTACTATTTTTGTCATTAGTAATGTGAATAAATTGTAAAATAAATTTCGTGTGGGAGCCATACACAATAACCCACAGCAATAATACCCACATCCGTAATAACCCACAGCAATAATACCCACATCCGTATTACCCACAACTCGTATACCCAAAGTACAAATGTTTATAATACAAGCCTGTGGATGAAAAGTGGCCTACTCAGACAAAATTGACATGTCTGAGACCCTTGCCCTACAGTGGACTAGAAACGGTGGCATTTCTTGTTCTT
>NC_090759.1:27938433-27979187 GCF_036898095.1 Palaemon carinicauda
ATTCTGCTTTTCCAACTATGGTTGTAGCTTACCAGGTATTAATAATAATTATAATAATAATAATAATAATAATAATAATAATAATAATAATAATAATGAAGATATGCTTGTATGGTATCAACAAAACATGAGTGACTTTTATGTTCTTACCAATATTAAAAATTAATAAAAAATGGACCTTTTCTTATAAGTTTGATAGAAAGTTGCATAAGAAAAATAGAAAAAAGATAACAAGACCTACTCGTTTGACCACTTTTTTATGTTTTTTTTATTTATTTTTTAACCTGCTTTTCGTTTATCGCGTTTCTTTTCTTCCAGTGCTTCTATTGTTATAAAATGAACTGTCTTGCATCATGTCAGATGAATTTGATTGATCGTGTTAGTGTGTTCATATGTTTGTTTACTTGTTTTGGGCAATGATTTAGTTTAATCTACTCATTGGTGATAATTATGATTTTAAAGTAACATTATAAAAATTTTTTATACAATATCAATGATTATAATAAATATTAATTTTAGTTTAAATAATCACATTGATTATTATTCAGGCTATGAAATTGATATCTGGAATTTTCACTATTTGTGAATGAAATTATTTATTGATTTCTTCCGGTAAATTTATAAAATTATTTATTTTCTTGATTGAATACTTGCTTTTGAATCATCATCATCATCATTAGCTGTAACTAGTCCACTGCAGATCAAAAATCTCAGACGTGTCCTACCATTGCCTGGTCCTCATTGGTCCTAGCTTGGGTGGAGAGGGTCTTGGGCACTGATCATATGTATATATGGTTAGTCTCTAGGGCATTGTCCTGCTCGATAGGGCAATGACACTGTCCCTTGCCTCTACCATTCATGAGTGGCCTTTAAACCTTTAAACCTGTCATGGTGCAATAGCATGCCCCCCCCCTCTCCCGCCGAATGACTCCCTTTCCGAATTTCGAATTTTTATATCTTAAAAAAAAAAAGAATACAATCGAATATATAAATCCACTTCCTTTGAAAGAAAACCTTTTTGAATTTTGAACAAACAATTACTTTTGTCGTTTACTGCGCCATCAATCGAGTCTGCAATTTAAACCTTCAACGTGTCTTGAGATTTTATTTAAACATCAGTTTGTTTAAAAATAACTTGCAATATCTCATGTTGCGGCTTCTATAGTTGTTGACACTAGTTATTGGTAGTATTTCTGTGGTTGCAGCTGCTGATAATTCTTTAGTTTCTTTGTTACTGCTGTTATTGTTATATTGTTACTGCTACTATTGCTTTTCCAGTAGACACTGCCATTATTATTATTGTTATTATTATTATTGTTGTTGTTGTTGTTGTTGTTAGCTAAGCTACAACTACAGTTGGAAAAGCAGGATGCTATAAGCCCATGGGCTCCAACAGAGAAAAATAGCCCAGTGCGGAAAGGAAATAAGCCAATAAATAAATCATATGAAAAGTAATAATCAATTGAAATAAAGTATTTTAAGAACAGTAACAACATTAAAACAGATCTTTCCTATATAAACTATAAAAAGAAATTTATGTCAGCCTGTTCAACATAAAAACATTTGCTGCAAGTTTGAAATTATGAAGACCTATCGGACTAAGTCTGGATGTGCTTTTACTAATGCAGTTGTTGTCTCTTTTTAAATAACAAATATTTTTAACGCTGTATATATATCCACTGCTACTATTAAAGATGTTTCAGCCATAGTTTCGCTACTTTGACGTGAAAAGTAGCGGTTCTGCTAGGTCTAGACTCTAGGCTCTAGGCTCAACCGTACTCTGCTCTGCTACAGTCGCTGCCTCCACCTTTGTTCGCTAAGACTCAGCCGTAACGCGCTTAACCTGGTTCAGTAAATTTTGCACACTGTTCATGCTGGTGACCTTTGGTCGAACTGAACTTTGGATATATTTAGAATGCTTACGTCGTCTGAATCACTTGAATGAAAAATTATGAGTGGATTTTGTGTGATGATTTGCATTCGTTATTTTTCATTCGAAAGTTATATTTTTATCATTTGTGCTGCTCAAACGTAGGATAATCAGTCGATTATAAAATTTCTTTACGATAAGTCACAAATATCCAATAATTCAAATGGTTTTTGCTTAATAATTTAACTGCTGTGTAGTTTATTATTATTATTGTTTTGTTTGATTTTTTTTTTTGTCAATACTTTATGAATTAACACCCGGAACATTTTCAAAATATCAAAGAGGCACCTAAAGGTAAAAGATCCTCCCTCCCTTTTATATCTCATCCAAAAGTCAATTTCATTTTGCCAATTAGTATAATCGAACATCGTCTAAAAACTTCGCTCATCGAACGTAACCGAACGTTCTTGAACATCGCATCATTTCCATTACTATTACTTTACTTTACTTTGATAGCTGCTTTTCCGGTCTTATACAGCAGGTGAATCCTACTCTCTACAGGACCTCCGCTGTCATTTTATCTTGTTCGTTCGGGGTATTCAACAATTCATATCACATATTACTCATTTACTGATAAATCGTCACTGTCAAACGACTTCAGTTTCCTCTTGAAAGCCTTAATGTCTTCAAACATTTAATTCGTCGAAGATAATTTATTCAAAGGTATAACGATTTTTATTTATAAAAGCGCAAAACCCAGCTAATCAGAAATTAAAATCAAGTTTGGGGATTGGTGTCGGAGAGTAACGGCAACGTCATCCGAGAAATCCCGCTCCCGATAGTAGCATGAGCATCAGGGCAGCAGTGACTGTCCCCTTTAAACCAGCTCTCCCACTCTCGCCTTCCCCTTTCTAGTCCCGGGAGAGCTTCAACCGTTATATGGATTGATACTACACCGAAAGCAGAATTTAACGCTAGTTGAACATGGAACACGTATGCATGCAGTGTGGTATTTGAAAGTTTATTGGAATTTTTCAGATGAATGGTATTTATCAATAATCTTTGAGGTACAATCTCCAAACGTGATAGATCTCAGAAATTAATAGTTGGCTACTCCGTTAGCATTTTTAATACAGATTGGCAAAAGGATTGTTCAGAATTGAAAAAAAAAAATAACTGGGAAATTTGTTATTTCACCACAATGTGCATACGAAAGCACGAGATTAAATAGCAAATAATAAAAAAAACAACAACGCTTTATCACATTGAGTACGAACAAAAGTTGTTGCTATTTTTTAGTCTATAATACGAATTTATCTTAAATACGTTGTTTTACTTTACGTTCTCGTCCACGTAATGCAATAAATCTTTTATGTATGTTTTAGCAATAAGCCATTGTCATTTGTTTATCAATCTATAAGTTGTTGCAACATTTCTGCCATTGACACCTGAAATAGAAATAAGGTCACGATGCCAATCACTCACCAGTGAGAGAGATGGGATTTGTTCAATGGGACAGACAAAGCGCTTTAGGCAAGTTTTGTTGAAATATAGTTTACCTGTGTTGACGTCAGCTGCGACCACCTTTTTTTCTTTACCTCGTGTTGTGTTGGTATTTTTCTTTCATTTTGTCTTAAAAATCTCAACAAACTTCACTGTTTCACTTGAATGATGAATGGGCTCCCATGCCCCAGTGTCTATCCATTTGGTCAAAATCTCCGAATCTAATCCTCCGTAACTTGAGTAGTGTAACCTACCACCTATAAGCCTACCATGTTTTTATGGCACCAACTTATGAAAGTCAATGCAAATGAAGACTAGGGATCCGTCTCCAATGGACAGTAAAAAAAAGGGTAAAAAGTGTTCATATGTATGAATGGCTCAACAAAAATTTACTGCTCACGATGTACAGACAATGTACAGTATTGATTTAGTGTTGATGGCTCTATTCCAAACCAAATAGCATTATACTGATGACGTTGGTTCATACCTTAACAAAATCTGTTTAGATTTTGGCTGCCTGATAGACCATATGGTGGAACCCTTCTTTAACTGGCAATACAAATGATAGTAGCTAAAGGTTGGGACTATTTTTGTTTCTGATTAAATAGTCTTTCAAGAGGTGTTAGCCAGGAAAATAGACAAAGGTCTTTATACCATATAATGACATGACAAAGATTTTGTGAATGGAAATCCTAAGTATGGCTGTACTGGAGGGTATGAAGCAAAATGTTTCTACCAGTTTAGCCCCTCTAATAAGGTCCTTTCGTTGTTTGTGTTTATATTGTTATATGTAAATTAAATCTACCTATTTTATGATATAAGACTTGTGAAACGGCTTATTTTTTACATATAAAATGATCATGTATAGATAAAACATTGTAATGATTTGTAACTTGAATATGTATTCCAGAACGAAAGTTTCTGGATAATCACTCGTAACTTATTCTGTCTCCAGCCACCAGACATGCGTATTGCATGGTGTAGTTTAGCCTGGGATATTATAAGAGTCTATTAAGAATTTTTCTCAGAAGATGGATCCTATTATAAAGGACAGGCCATGAGTTACAGAGGAGAGACAATTCGTTGTTCTCCAAGTGAACTTTGCTCCTTTGGAGACATTTCTTTGACACCCAGTTGTGCTACTGCTAAATTTCTTCCATTATCTCAACTCTGCTAAATAACAAGGAAACCTTGGAATATTGAATATCATCAGAAGCTGTGTTCTTGTTTATCTCTCTTATATCTGAAACTACTACCTACAAAATCCTTAAAAATTAACTGAGTTTCGTCGTCGTCTGTCTCTCACTTCATAGAGACTTATAAAGCAAAGGCCTACATCATCATACGATTTTGATTTTGTAAATCATTATAAAGTTTGTTAATTGTGAGTATTTTGTGAATCTTATCTTTTATTGTAGATACTTATATTTAATCTCAAATATAGTCATTGTTAATGTTTGCTGGGTAATTTCTTTTGCTGTTACTGTTTCGCTATTTTCTTTGCTAAATCATTTATTAAGGAAATAAGACATTAAAGTAGATCTGACATAATCTACTTTGTGTAATAGCTGACTGTAATAGTATGAACAAATATATGCAAGTAATTAAAATCTAATTAGTGATAATTAGTAATATTTATATATATTATACAATCTTGTTGTACCAACTCCAAAGTGTGTACATGAAACAGCCACAAAGACGATAGTTTATCTCTCGGAGAAATGAATGATTTAATCCCTGCAATTACCTTCACCCTTACTATCCCCTTTCCCAATACCTTCACTCTTTGTTACTATCCCCCATTCCTTCGCGTGTGAAAGGATAGGTGCAATAGGAATTCCCCGTTTTCACTTTCAGTTCGTCACAGAACCAAACGTTCGTTGTTTTGTTGTTTGCTAACACGTGCTGTGATTAGCCTGACTCGTTGTATGCTTTCTGAGAAATACTTTCACTGTTTTGTTCGTTGGTAATCTCTCTCTCTCTCTCTCTCTCTCTCTCTCTCTCTCTCTCTAGTCGACAGAATTTGAATTGAGTTTTTACTTCTACTCTCTCTCTCTCTCTCTCTCTCTCTCTCTCTCTCTCTCTCTCTCTCTCTCTCTCTCTCTCTCTCTCTCTCTCTCTCTCTCTAACGAAGACAACATAATTTAATTTGGAGTTTTACTTTTACACTATCTCTCTCTCTCTCTCTCTCTCTCTCTCTCTCTCTCTCTCTCTCGCGAAGACGACAGAATTTAAATTGGGGTTTTACTTTTACACACACACACACACACTCACACACACACACACTCACTCTCTCTCTCTCTCTCTCTCTCTCTCTCTCTCTCTCTCTCTCTCTCTCTCTCTAACGAAGACGACAGAATTTAAATTGGGGTTTTACTTTTACACACACACACACACTCTCTCTCTCTCTCTCTCTCTCTCTCTCTCTCTCTCTCTCTCTCTCTCTCTCTCTCTCTCTCTAACGAAGACGACAGAATTTAAATTGGGGTTTTACTTTTACACACACTCTCTCTCTCTCTCTCTCTCTCTCTCTCTCTCTCTCTCTCTCTCTCTCTCTCTCTCTCTCTCTCTTGTTGGTGAAACGACTTTCTCCCACGCAAAGATCTCTCCTACCTAGAAAGCACAAAGGATCAATATGTTGAAAATATTCATCAAGGCTGCCCTGTCACTTGATGAAAATGTTAACTTTAAAGTTGTTTGTAGTTTAAAAAAATCTAAATTTACAGTTCGATATGAATTAAAGACTGAATTTTGTTGTATGAAAACTAGACTTTGTGATACGTTGTGTAATAATAGATTAATGAATTTTTACTATCAAATATATGTAATGTATATTTAAAAAAAAAATAATCTATACAAAACTATTTGGTATATACATCGTCAATTTTACTCAATGAAAAATACCTATATATACAAAAGTTTCATCGTCTCTTCAATCAACATTTCTATCCAGATATTGCTATTTTCCCTGTTGGAGCCCCTGGGCTTATAGTATCCTACTTTTCCAACTAGACTTATAGCTTAGCGAGTAATAATAATAATAATAATAATAATAATAATAATAATAATAATAATAATAATAATAATATTAATAATAATAATAAATATTCTGGCGATATGGTAAGCGTATCCTTTCGTATAAAATAATTCAGTTACATGATTTGCTGTTTGTCTTAGATATAGATCCCATGACGTAAATCAGGTATGAGGGAAAAAAATGAAATAATAATACCAATTCCTTAATATCGCAAGAGGGTCTGCCCCTTTCATTTGTTCTTCTGTACTTCTCTTTCTCCCTATTTCCTTAATCTTTCCCATCCCGAGTACCTGCCTTTGAGCTATAAATTGGATTGTATCCAGGGGTACTTTTCCTTTCCCCATATTCCCCACTCCCCTATTATTATTATTATTATTATTATTATTATTATTATTATTATTATTATTATTATTATTATTATTATTATTATTATTATTATGGTATGGCAACTTGGTGCCTTCGATACGTTATGTTGCTCTCAAGATTTTTAGGTAACAAACTATATATAACAGTAATTATCACAAGGAAACAATAGAAGATATCAGTTTTATGTGAAACATTCATACCAAGATAAATGAAACATGGAAGGACTGCCGGAAAATTCAGTTTATAATGGGTAGGCCATATTTTTTAGCACATACAGTATGTATTATCATGTGGCCCTCTCACTTGGATATAGTTAAATGTGGCTTCCAGTTGACGAACAGTTATCCATGTCTGGTTGTTATTATTATTATTATTATTAAATGCTAAGCTACAACCCTAGTTGGAAAAGCAGGATGCTATAAGCCCGGGGGCCCCAGCAGGGAAATTAGCCCAGTGAGGAAAGGAAAAAGGGAAAAATGAAATATTTTAAGAATAGTATCAATATTAAAATAAACATTTCCTATTTAAACTATAAAAACTTCAACAAAACAAGAGGAAGAGAAACTAGATAGGAAAGTGTGAACGAGTGTACCTTCAAGCAAAAGAACTCTAACCTAAAGCAGTGTAAGACCATGGTACAGAGGCTATGGCACCACCCAAGAATAGAGAACAATGGTTTAATTTTGGAGTGTCCTCCTAGAAGAGCTGCTTACCATAACTGAAGAGTCTCTTCTACCCTTACCAAGAGGAAAGTGGCCACTGAATATTTACAGTGCAGTAACCCCTTGGATGAAGAAGAATTGTTTGGTAATCTCAGTGTTGTCAGTTGTATGAGGACAGGAGAATATGTAAAGAATATGCCAGACTATTTGGTGTATGTGGAGGCAAAAGGAAAATGAACCGTAACCAGAGAGAAGGATCCAAAATAGTACTGCCTGGCCAGTCAAAAGACCCCATAACACTCTAGCTGTAGTATCTCAACGGGTAGCTGGTGCCCTGAAATACTATACTGTATATTTACAGCCTAAGCACTGAACCACCATCTCTCTTCTCTCTCACAAGTGTATTAGGTCCTTGTTTCAATAGATTCTATCAAATCTGACGAGTGTTTGAACTCATGCCCACGAATTGGAAGGATCAACGTATAGTGATCAATTTGTCTTTATTATGTTTCTCATTAAATTTTTAATATGTGACTACTTTTTTATCTAGGCTATGCCTTGCAATACAAGTATATTAGTAACTATAGTCAATTTCTTTTAATGAGGCGCATTTGAACCGACTCGCAGCGGTGCTCTTTTAGCTCGGAAAAGTTTCCTGATCGCTGATTGGTTAGAATTATCTTGTCCAACCAATCAGCGATCAGGAAACTTTTCCGTGCTAAAAGGGCACCGCTGCAAGTCGATGCAAATCTTCCTCTCTAAAAATATTGACTATAGTTGTAAGACTAGATGGGTATTTGAGTAATTTACTCTTGAATTTCCTTCCACAGGCAGAACTTGGTCGACTAGCCGGTTACGCAGTGGAGACACACACAGTGATCACAAACGACGGCTATGTCCTCACCATTCACCACATCCCTCCCAATGCCAAGCAAAAATTCAACCACGAGACTGCAAGGTAGGGAAGAAACGCCCTTCTGTACATTTGCTGTTATAGATACCTTGATGAATTTGCTGTAATTTTTGATAAAATACCTTAATTCAATCGTTAGGCAGTCTAAATTTTTTTATTTTGATTTGATCATTTAGTGATGCCCACTTGTAAAACGAAATGGACAAATGTGTGATAAGTACAGAAACTGTCAAAAACAGGTGGTTTTAAGTAACGCTACTGCTTATACTTTGAAATCAACGGCGTTGGTAACACTCAGGACACGTCTTTTTACAGTCAAGGGAACCGATTATTAATCTTAAGAAGACTAGTACCCAGGGAAACAGAGTAACAGTCCCGAAAAAGCAACTGCTAGTGAGGACTTTTATTTGAAATACCACTTATGGAAAGTATAAGATCATAAACAAACACTATGAACAATATTGTCCAGAACAGAAAGAAATTCCTGTCTGTTGTAGACATCCAGTCGCGAGACAACGATATCCATACAATGTTGAATAAAATAAAAGAAGTATATAATGATATCATTTGTAGGATTACAGTTACACACACGAAATTCTTCTAATACGTTTACGTGCTGTACTCCTTCCGCGTAATAAATTTCGTAGTCTACATTTCAATGCACTGGCGTATATCAACAGTAGTCAAGTGATATTTGACAAAGACTTGATTAAAGAATGATTATACTTCAGGTTTTGGATGTTTTTTGTATTTTTACCTTCGCCAACTACGTTGCGAAGGTTATGTTTTGATAGGTGTGTATTTTTTTATTCGTTTGTATGTCTCTGTGAAATTTGGTGGGATGATTGACTATGATCCAAGGACAATTTGATTAGACTTTGAGTGTTTGGGTCAAAAGTCAAAGAAATGTCACGAAAAGGTAAAAAACGTTTCTAGCCATATCGTGGTCAATTTTTATCCGATTTGCATGAAACTAGTGCTAAAATGTGCATAATCTAATTGCCTATCTTGCGATATACAACATGATATAGGCGAAGGTATGCACTCTACCGAGTGCCCGTTCTAGTTATGTCTGTATTTCCTTTATTCATTTTAAACTTAGTAAGCTTCCGTGAACTTCTGTAGAAGAAAGGCAATTTTATAATATAACCCTGTTGCTGCTAGTAGAACCCATAAAGTGGACGTTAATTTATATTTAAATGATAGAAGTTTATTTTACTGGGGGAATATTCTCAGAGTTATCTGATTTTACGTGGTCATGAATATATTTTAAAATTATTTACTAGTCTTTTCCCTAAGGAAATCCACTATATTTAGAAATTGCCTTTTTGCTGTAAATTTACAAATGTATTTTCATGGAAAAAAATTATGCAACTTACCGCTAATGATGTAAAGTTTGCCAATGACATTTGCTATCACAGGTATGTCGATAATTATAATAGGTACTCTTATGCTTTACCCCTAGTGTAATCAATATTATTATTATTATTATTATTATTATTATTATTATTATTATTACTAGCCAAGCTACAACCCTAGTTGGAAAAGCAAGATGCAATAACCCCAAGGGCTCCAATAGGGAAAAATAGCCCAGAGAGGAAAGGAAATAAGGAGATAGATAAATGATGGGAACAAATTAACAATAAATCATTCTAAAAACAGTAACAACGTCAAAATAGATATGTCATATACAAACTATTAACAACGTCAAAAACAGATATGTCAAATATAAACTATAAAAACTCATGTCAAATATTTCCCTCTGAAGATATGTATTATAGATTGCAAGATCAGTATCATTAAATCTGTTGTGTCAAATGAGTAGATAAAACCTGTCTCATCCATTTGAAGGCCATTTGCTAATAATTATTAGTAGATAAATCAATTTTATCGAAATCACAGTTTTGTCCTTAGTGAGAGGGCTCCAGTCTTGTGTCGTTTTCTTCAAAACAGCCAATTTAGATTTTTTTTTCTTATCCAGAATGAATTACAAGTAAGCTTGGGATTCAATTACAGTTATACTCGTATCAAAATACTCAAGTTTGTATACTTGGGAAAAATGCAAATTGCTTAAAATTTTTTGATACTTTGTAATACTTTTCATATATATTAACATAACTTTGGTAAAGGAAAGAAATATAACTTATTCCATTTCACGAGATCTTGTGATATTTAAGGACTTAATAACTGTTTATGGTAGTTCATTGAAATAAACGTTTTACATGTTTATTCACAGATTAAACTCAACGATGTCCAATAACGTAAGATCTGAGAGCAGCCTTTTAGACGAATCCTATCTCTCGAGTAAACCCAACCCGGCGAAAGTGGTGTTCTTGCAACACGGGTTGATGGGGTCTTCCGACAACTGGAACACCAATACAAAGGAGGATTGTTTAGGTGAGGATATAACTACTAGAGAGAAAATTGACTGGGAAAACAAATTATTGAAGCCTTTAAAATTCTAATCATGAATTCTAATAACTGTAGGTAAAATAAGAATGGGTTATTTGATATTTTCCCCAAGTCCTTAAAATTCTTCCCACCATCTTGGTAAGTTAAGCCTGCCTTGTACCGGGGCATTTTGAGAAATGTAGGATTATTTTTAATTTTGGTGCCATTTTTTTCTTTTAAATGTGTTTCGTATGACATTATAGACGAATTGAATATACCCAATAATTTCTTTTCATCTTCATCCTCTTGAGATATTTGAAATGAATCCTCACACATTAATTATAGTAATATAAAAGTTCGTGAGCATATTGTCCCTAATTTCAGTGAAAAAAAATGGCGTAACCATGTAAAAATGTTTTTACTTATAACCATCATCGCTACTGGACATAGCAATATATATATCCTGACTTGTCTAGGATGTTTATCAACACAAATTGATTTTGGAATCTTTTCTACAGCCTATTTACTATCAGACGATGGATATGACGTTTGGATGGGAAATATCCGTGGAAACATATATTCAAGAAAGCATAAAAACCTTACGCTCGAGGATCCTTTGTTTTGGAAATTTAGGTGAGTTTATTGAATAATCCATTTCAGAAAGGTTCTTGGTTCCACCGTAAGCTTGAATTATTGTATTTATGTAGTAATTAATGTGTGATTATAAAAAGCAATTAGGTATACTTTTTAAAATTTGAATGTGGGAGGAATGAAGGCTAGTGTTGTCCTGATTTAAGAATATTAGAGAAGTTATTTGCGTAGAATCCAATAAATATTGCACAATTTTACCAAACTCAAATGTACTCTAAAGGAACTTGGGCATGGGTAGTTTACCATGTATACGACTAGAAAATCACGTCTTTTGTGTTATATTTTTAACCCAAAAAAAATTGGTAAAAATTTTTTTACAACAAATCCAGCCGTTTGTAGTCCACTGCAGGACAGAGACCTCAGACATGTCCTTTTTCATTTTTGGGTTTTGGCCATTTAATCACCATTCCGGATTGGTGATGGTGGGAGACTTAAGCACTTAATTAAAAAAAATCATAGATAATTTCTGAACAGATTAATACTAAGATTGACATAGGTCATCGTAAAATATCACTCAAGAGGACCTACTCATAAATGAACAAGACTGAGATAACGCAATCATAAACAGAATTGTTTACAATTGTCGCTTTTTTTCTTTTTAAATGATTGCCATTTATCTCTCATTTCAAAACTGATTAAATATGTGTAAATGGAAAAGATCAAGTAGAATAAGAAATGATTTATTATTACAGGCCAGATTCAGTTATAATGTACATAGCTATCGACAAGATAAACTGATAGATCAGACGCCAAGGAGTAAGTGAAGCTCTAGTGACTATTCCATTTCTTGTTTTGCTGCCAAGAGCTTGACAAAAAGAAGATAATTGTATTTTTTTTATCTAGGGAGTAAGTAATATAGAAAATGAATATCGCAAATTGGGAACATTTGACAAGAAATGGAAAGAATTAGAATAAAAAAGAACTCGGGTGGTGTTTATGTAGAGGCCAACATCGTCACCTGAAATTCTGAAAACAAAACATGATTTAGGCTCGGTGACCACTTCAATTATCAACACTTTCTAGCATGGTCCTGGTTTTGAAGGGTATTTTGTCCTTGATGCCGCTGGTTTAAGTTACTCCGTGATTTGCTATGTTGTGTGAACTAATTTTGCATGAATTTTAGTGCTGTTGTTTGGGTTTGTTTTATAGTAATGTCACTCAAAGTCTTAGATAGAGCGTTTCTATTTCTACTCTAAGTTACCGGTAACTTCGATTCCTCAACTCTCAAGTGTAAGCAGACTTTGCTTTGGGGTCCAGTGAACATGTGTATCATATTGAGGTGTGTACTAGGGAAGAGTTTTTATTCCCCCATGACATTTTCTACTTGAAAGGAAATTTCACATGAAAAAATTGACTTAGGAAATGTTACAATGCTTAGCTATATCATTAACACTACCCTAAAACGCCTTGGTAATTTGGTTGTAGTAAGCAAAATTAGAGGCCATCCTTGGTATATTAAGGGATGTGGGCCACCTTGTGGCTATAGTTTAACGAGATGGACTGGTTAGGTATGGAAAAGATACAAGTCTGGCATTTGTTAAGTAGTAGGCTATTGTAAGGGTGAAATGGGTAGGGTAACCAAACAGAACGAGATATTTTCACTAGGTGTATATTTGTTAGACTGGTAGGTTCAGGTGAGGTTGAGATATTGCCTTTGGAATTTGGCTTCTGCTACTAGTGTGATTTTTTAATTTTTTGGGGTATTATTGTACTGTATTACAGGGCAATGTAACCTAGGAAAAAACTACTTTTTTCTATAGAAAAAATTCCGCTCTTTTCGAAAGTGACACTCGTTCCTGTCGCAAATGAATAGTTTCAGAAATATATATATCTATATCCTACGATAATGGGGGAACCCCATGTGGGGAATTGGGGTGTTGCGTGGTATGAGATGAAAACTAACAAATTACTGAAGATAACACCAGAAACCAACAAAATAATAAGAAAACTATCAGAAAAACAATTTTTCATGCAATAATAAGAGGGTGAAACGACACCCATGGCCTAACTGTTGCAGTTATTGCTTATTTTTTCTGAGACCCATATTCTATGAAATGCAAACCTCTATTTTTAACATGGTCTCATTTTAAAAATTGAAGTAACATGAACATCAGCTAACCTTACCTTCCCCACCTAATCTAACCTAGGCACCACATCCTGTGATCCCCCTTACACAGCCATATCCTTAGCTTAGGCTGAGACTTAGTCAGCAATGACTTACCGTTATATTCAGAGGTTGAGTAATCTGAATTAGGGTTAAAAACAAGGTTGGCGAGTTAGATTCAAAATAGCACCCGTCTTCAAAACTGGCCCTCTAATTGCTCACAGAGAAAATGCCCTGGACACACTTCTTAGTTTCCTCTTTCTAGCCTTAATGTGGCACTGCCAGTAATTTGAAATGCAGTTATGCACAGCTTGGAACACTTTATTTCTGATGGAAGATCAAACTTTCTGTTGCTAGTTAATAATAGTCAGAAGGCATCGTCTGGAGTAAGTTCACATCTTTATTGTTCTGGTAGGTATGCCTCCAAGAATTTTTTATTTGAAAATCAACCTATGAACTCCAATTTTTTTCATGGATTTGATGTACACCCAATCAGAATGATTGGCCAGTTTGAAGTAAAATTGTGAAAACAGGAGAGAAAAGCATTATTACAAGGCATACTTGCTTAAACGAGTCATTAGAGCATGCCAAAATATGTATGTACGCATGATGTGTGATTTAAGAATAAATGTTTGTTTCATATGCAAGCGATGATACACTCTCTATATCAATTCTATTCCCTGGAAGTACTTGGTTGTGGAGTCGCTTTTTAGAGTTCTAGCTAAACTTGATGAAGTGTGCAAATTGTTTTGGATGAAGCTGAACTTTAATAAGAATTGAATTATGATTGCAAATGCTGTAAGTCAGACATTGGTTATTCAACATATAGCTTTTTTCATTGAATATACTGTATCTCCTTAAGTGTATATGACTCGTTTAAAATTCTGTGTTATTCTTTATTAAAAATTTACTTTTGTGAAACACTACGTATGTTTTTTTTTTTCGGTTTCACACAAAATTAGCATATCGAGATTTTTTTAAGGTTTCTGCTGTTCAATTTATTCTGAGGAAGTATTTAATTTCTTTAATTGTTTTGAATATTGTTCTCTTATAGGATCATCAGCTGCCGATGCGCATCTTCATTTGTTGGACAATAGCTTGGTTGCATCATTGTTTCTCTATGATATGGTTATAAATGTCTGGCATTGGCATTCAGTTAGTTCTTGTCGCTTAAGAATTTTCCTAATTCCGAGGCGTTCAGTTAGTTCTTGTCGCTTAAGAATTTTCCTAATTCCGAAGTGTTCAGTTAGTTCTTATCGCTTAAGATTTTTCCTAATTCCGAGGTGTTTAGTTAGTTCTTGTCGCTTAAGATTTTTCCTAATTCCGAGGCGTTCAGTTAGTTCTTGTCGCTTAAGATTTTTCCTAATTCTGAGGCGTTCAGTTAGTTCTTGTCGTTCAAGATTTTTCCTAATTCTGACCCTCCTTTGCATTCAGATCTAAATGTTTTTTTATTTTTTTCCCCTTGCTAGTTTATGCTTGTTGTTTGTAGAGTGATCTTAAGCTTAAGGGGCCATGTAGTGTCAGTAGCTGGAGGAGTTCTTGCAAAGAGGAGCTTTTTGCCAAAGCATGTCATCACAAGGTACCCCAAGAGGCAAGATTGTTCAGGAGTTTCGGCCATTAAAGAAAAAAAAAGAGAGAGAGAGAGTGTGTGGACCCTGGTGACTATAGATGGATTTTGGACATGTGGCTAGTTGATTTCTGGGTAGTTGCACCATTTTTCTTGTGACAAAAGATGCCGGTCATTTTCAGAGAGTTGATTTCGTTAGGTTAGTTTTACTGATGGCTACATAAATTAAAGTATGTTCCTTGTGTAAGCTTTTTCTTTCTTGAATTGGGCTGGTTTACTTTTAAAAGTCCTGTATTCTGTTGCTTGATATTGAAAATATTAGCCCTGCTTTAATGTCCCAGTAAGAGACTGGTAATATTATTTTTTGTTTTTATCATCATTTAAACACAGGTCATTGATTCTGAATTAGTGTTTATGGTTACCGGTAAATTTACTTCAATATTTCTAGGCCTTTAATTTCAGTAACTTGAGAGTTTTGCAGTAGTAACTAAATATATGAAAGAACATTATGGTAAGCTTCATTCTCTTTTTTTGCAGTAGTAACTAAATATATGAAAGAATATTATGGTAAGCTTCATTCTCTTTTTTTGCAGTTTTGACGAAATGGCAAAATATGACTTGCCTGCCATGCTTGACTATGTCCTTGAAAAAACTGGCGTGGAGAAGCTACATTATGTTGGTCATTCAATGGGCACAACGGTATTCTTTGCTCTTATGAGCTCACAACCTGAATACCAGCAAAGAATTGCATCAATGGTTGCCCTAGCCCCAGTCGCAACGGTTACTAGCATCAGTTCACCTATCAAATATTTAGCACCCGTGGTAAATGATTTACAAGTAAGTTTCATGTAAAATGCCATTTCTGTACAGTATATCAGTTACTTAGCAAGGGATTGTGTATGTTAAGCACTATGAAGAATAACATCAATAAGGTTTTTATTCAATTATTGAAATTTTTTACAGATATCTATCAGAAATATATTAAAGAAGGTAATTAAAACAGGGAGAAAATTGAGTCTGAAAAGACAACTATGAAAATAAATAAAAAATAAATAGAACAATAAAGTGTTATAAATTGAATAGCACTTAACAATTCTCTATATAAAGTAAGCAAATATGAAAGGGTCTAAATATATAAAAAATTCCACTATGCAAATGTGATGACCAGGTAATGACCTCTACTGAACGCATTTTCAGTATCCTACTGTATACAACCGCAACACTTTTCAGGATCTACATCAATACGTTGTTAGGGTAAGAGAATAAAAGGTCAAAGTCAAGGCAATGGTGGGTACAAGGAATTTTTTTTTAGGAGAAAAGGAAATAAAATTACTTATATCCATCATTCTGTCATTTATTCCTATGTGGATGCAAACTTCTGAGTCATTTATATGGGTTATTTGAGTCTCATTTTCTACGACCAGACAATCAAAGAAAAATTGTTTGCTTACATCATGCTACAGTTGCTAAGCAACCACAGCGCATGCAGTGCAAGATGTCCACTCACAACGCTCTTCATTCTCCGCACTCCTGGTCGTGAAGTTGAGAGGATGTTTTCTCACTTCCTCTCTTATGATCTAGACCTTTGCATTCACCTTGCTTACCCTTATAGTGCTCAGTGCTTGTGACTTGTGATTTTTGTTATTCGTGGTCATTTGCATTACTATTCATTATCTGTGAGTTCTGAGTGCATGTTTTATGGCTAGAGAGCCTCTTAGTTTGTGGTCTTGCCCTGGCCGTGGCGGTTGTCCTTGTGGCACCCTCATGAGCTGGGTAGATATAGATCTGCATCTTGTCTAGGCGAGAGATGTTCAATGGAATCACTATGTCACTACTGTAAGAATTTTCTGTCGTCCCAGTGGTAAAGATATTTTTCTCATTGTAGGAAACTGAGATAGCTCTACTTCCTCATCCTCTCTCAACAGTGGTTGAAAATGAATGTTCATCTCTGCAACGAAGGTATTTCCCTGATACTCTTGAGTCGAGAGGCCACTTAGACTCTGGCTACGAAGGGTGACGCCCATCGTAATTTTGATAGTGTTGACTATGTACAGCAGGAGCTTGAGTCGGTACTTGGAGAGGTTACCTTGCCTGCAGCTGCTATGTCCCAAATCAGTACCCTCAGTGCCTGATTGTCATGGTTTGGACAGATCCCCCATTAGTATTCTGGGTGGTGAACGGTATGTTAATGATGTTTCAGAGAAGATCTTTCCGGTCTTGGAAGCATGTCCAATTCTAGTGTTGAAAGCATATTAACGTTCCTGTTTGCAGAACCCTAGAGTTGAGACTGTGCCCACACCCCCAAAGCTTCCCAAAGCCAAGGTATTCTTTTTTTTGTCCTATTCTTCCAGGCCTATTAGAGCTGAGCTAAGAAATCTAGTAAAACGGCAGGAGTCAGTTTCATGGTTCAGACAAGCCTGATGTTCAGCATGATAAGTTGAACCTGCCACTCTTGCTATGGGTGATGACGTCACTTCGCGGTGCCTACCCTGCGCGTGATAAAACCCTCAGGTGTTGGACAAGCCAGCAATTCAAAGTGAGTGGTCATGTCCACTTGCCACATTTCAACGCGTGAGGATTTTCTTCCCCAAAGCAGCTATGTTAACGCATGCCCTGGGCATCACGCCCCTTTCCAAGCTTACTTACAAATAGCACTTCCTTCCTACTGGATGTGTAATAGTAATACCCCTGGAAGTTGATAAACAGCAAGCCGGTTCTCTTGATAACAAAGCCAGGAGTGGTGCAAATAGTGGATCTATGCCTGTAAATTAGAAGCTTAATGTTCACGATTCTTCAAATGCTGTGTGTTCTTTCGAGCGACCCTTTTCCTCATGTTCTGGGAGTGGAAAAAAAGGGCAGGAAGAGTTGCACCCCAGTCTGACGTATAAGGTGTCAACATTGTTAACTGTCGAAGACGATGCCTATGTAAACGTCGTAGAGGGCAACCTATGGAGAGTACTGTCTCCCCTAGTAGGGCGAATCCAGAAAAGGGGATCTATGGCTCTGCCTCGCACTGTCTAGGGGCGAATGTTGCAGTTCTCTCTCCACCTACTATTCTCGGCGCAACATGAGTGCGGTAAAAGAAAGGAATGTCACGCAATTGCAAAGTCCTAAGCACAGTCTTGAAGTGGAACCCTATAAACAAATTAAGGATATGTAAACTTCTGTTTTTTTCAGGTTCTGAAATGGCAAAGTTAAGGTAGTGGCTATGTCTGTGATCCAAGCCTGTTCCTGGCTTGGCCATTGGTCTAGAGCAATATCCCGCTATGTAGTCACAGAAGACCTTAAAGAGGAAAGCACTCTTATTCAGTTTGAGGAAATGTCACTCTGGGACCAAGGCCCGAGAATTCTAACTATTTCCCTTGGAGGGAACTATTCTAAAAAGATGCGATGCAATCTTGTCCAGATGCTGTAGGCAGTGATGTCACGCAATTGCAAAGTCCTAAGCACAGTCTTGAAGTGGAACCCTATAAACAAATTAAGGATATGTAAACTTCTGTTTTTTTCAGGTTCTGAAATGGCAAAGTTAAGGTAGTAGCTATGTCCGTGATCCAAGCCTGTTCCTGGCTTGGCCATTGGTCTAGAGCAATATCCCGCTATGTAGTCACAGAAGACCTTAAAGAGGAAAGCACTCTTATTCAGTTTGAGGAAATGTCACTCTGGGACCAAGGCCCGAGAATTCCTATTACATCAAACTATTTCCCTTTGAGGGAACTATTCTAAAAAGATGCGATGCAATCTTGTCCAGATGCTGTAGGCAGCTACCCCTAGGGATGTGTAAAGCCTGAGAAGCTCATTTGGCGAGTTCTTATTCTCCAGCAGAAGTGGCTATGAACATAGAAAAGATTGTCAATTTGGAACAAACTTCCTCAAGGAGAAGAGCAGTGGCTCAAAGGATGCCCGTCTCGGCAACAAGGGACCTCGCCTAGAAAACAGGTTTCTCAGCAGAAACGATGACTGTCTCCAGTAGATCCTCAATATCCCGGAGAACAGGTCAACAGGACCACCGTTCAATGGAGAAAATATCCTGGAGGGCAAGGGTATTGGTTACAATGGCTCCTGCTAAGAAGGGCACATTCCCCAGCTTGCCACCAGCAAGGGTATGCATAAAAGCTACTGATGCAGGGGCAATATTTTGGGACAATCCCTGAACAGTACAAGTACCTTGTTCAGAATAATGACCCCCTCTGTTTGCATAGATTCCATCTCCTCTAACTAGTACAGTACTCCGATGCTTTGTCTCTTTAGTTCAAGGCTAAGTTAAGGACCTTCCCTTACCAACAGAAGAATTCTAATGTTGAATTAAGGGGTAGCGAAAGGAGCCTTGTACAATCTACCAGGTGTCCTCAACAATCTCTTCTTAGTAGAAAAGGTGTCGGTAGGCTAGAGTTCTCTTAGACTTATCCCATTTATTTTGATTGGTCCTGCAACAAAATTAAATGGATGCTCAGACCATCATTGCTCCAAGCTATCAGTATGGCGCCAACTTTCTAGCACATGTTCATTCTATCTCAAGGAAGTGTATAAAGTTTTCCCTTTTGAGACGAAGAATGTCAACACAGAACGGGTGCCCTTATATTGACAGGCCCTTGATAGGCAGTAGTTTGGCCGGGGCACCAGCCACACAGTGAGGTACCACTGCTAGAGATTTTGGGTCCTTTGACTGGCCAAACAGTACTACATTAGATCCCTCTCTTTGGTTACAGCTCATTTTTTCTTTGCCTACACACACACACACACACACACACACACACACACACACACACACACACACACACACACACACACACACACACACACACTGTGTAGTCTGGCCTATTCTTTCCACATTCTCCTCTGTCCTCATACACCTGACAACACTGAGATTACCAAATGATTCTTCTTCGCTCAAGGGGTTAACTGCTGTACTGTAATTCAGTGGCTACTTTTCTCTTGGTAAGGGTAGAAGAGAGACTTAGCTATGGTAAGCAGCACTTGTAGGAGTACACTACAAAATGGAACCATTGTTTCTAATCTCGGTTTGTGCCATAGTCTCTGTGCCATGGTCTTCCATTTTCTTGGCTTAGAGTTTTCATGCTTGAGGGCACAGTTTATATATGCAAGATCTAATTTAATGGTGCTACTCTACTTAGAATATTTTAATTGTTCATTACCTCTTTTATTTATTTCCTTTTTATTCTTCACTTGGCTATTTTTCCCTGTCGAGCCCTTAGGCTTATAGCATCTTGCTTTTCCAACTATGGTTGTTACTAGGCTTTTGATAATGATAATAATAAGCCCATGCCAGGGGCATCAGGCTTTTGAGATACCAAACCTACCAACTTCAAATAAAGTCCCGGGATCTCCTGGAGAGAGAGAGAGAGAGAGAGAGAGAGAGAGACCTATTGCTATAAAGCTTTGCAAGGGGCCGAGATCCTCTTTAGTCTGAAATAAGTATAAGTCCAGCACAGTCATCAAACTTTAGGGTACCTGGCCGTGGACAGAGACCCAGCTCAAGCCAGAATGCTTTTATCAATCCACATGATCCTGTAATTCAGGAGAATAACTGCAAGCCTCTGAAAGAAGAGTTGCTTCTTGTGCACTCTTGGTGAAATTGCTAAGTAACTTCTTCCTTTCGGGGAAACTCTCCCTCTTTGGGAGGTTGCATCATTACCAGGGACAGCAATGGGTGCAGAATGGCCTTTGCGCCTCCAGCTGCCAGTGAAACAAAGAATTTTTCGTATCCTTTGCTCTCGAGTTTGAACAGAACCCAGATTCTGGGGAAATATCAGAGGGCTCTCGAACTTGGGGAAATTGCTCCCCCAGTTCGAATCTAAATTTCTCTCTTTTACCTTTTTCTTTTTCTCAATACTACTTCGACCTTATCCTAATTTCACAAACTTTCTTTAGTCTTGCTTTCCAAACTCTATGAGAAAAATTTCCCTCATTATATGTGTGTATATATTATGTACATATATATTTATTTATTTATTTATTTATTTATTTATTTTTTTTTTTTTTCTTTTCTCCTATGGCTTGGATGTTTTTACATCCATTGTAGCCCCGGCGGGGATGTTCATACATCCTTTATTGCTGCCTGCTTTGATGAGTGGGAGGAGGTATCGCGGTTGGGAGGTGTTTGCATTCAAAGCTATATATGAGAGTATTGGATGATTTCAGCCATCCCGAAGATGGTTTGGACCTTTTTGGCGGAACTATTCTCAAGTGTTGGGTCTTCGGAATCCAGGGGGATCCAATGCTTGGGGTAGGACTCTCGGCTTTTGGCCGGAAGCCCGTCATTATAGATATGGGGAGGATGATTCCATAATTTCTTGGTCTCAGTCCTAACAGGCGGGTTCAGCTTACACCTGTGCCTCTATATCTGTTTTGATGCTATCCTTCGGGTAGGGTATGGAGTGGACCATCTGGGAAGTATACTCTCATTGTGCCGATAGTAGAGAGTGCAAATTTCCTTTCCGACGCGTGATGGCCTAACATTCTCGAGCAGGTACATCAAACTAACTCTTTTCCCTCTCTTTACTATAATGGATTCTTTAAGGAACGAACCCCCATCCCCTGGATACGCTGACTCTCCCCCGGCACTGTTGACGACCTCTGCTAATGTGATAAGGGATAGCTCTGTTGATGACCTCGGAACGGGAAAGGACCATTCTACTGATATTTCTAAATCGAGTAATTTGGGTAACACGAGGAAACTTCGAATCCTCCATGTTACACAAATTTCAATAGAAACAAATTATGATGATCTATGTAAAGCATTTGAATGCTATGGATGCATAAAAGAAATAAGGATGAAACTTGAAGCTGAAACTTGGGATTCATGGATATCTTATAGTAGTTATGACGAAGCATTTAGTGCAATAAGTAATTTGAATAATATTAAAATTAATGACTTGAATGTCGCGGCTGCTCTCTGCGATAAGGTACCAAAAGATTTAGATGTGTACAGGCCTGCCGATTGGTTGGAAAAAGGCGCAGATTTAGTCATGCCCTCCCAGAGAAATCCAAAACCACCGATGTGGCTTATAGCTGAATCAAAGGGGGTTACAGGGAATTATTTTAAAATATGCAAATTGATTCAGAAAAAAGTAGGAACTATTGCACCAGGCGATATATCTCGTTTCGGAAAAAATAGTTTCCTTATCCATGCCAAATCCAGTACACAGTCGGTAATATTGTCCAATATGAAAATAAATAATGATGACATTAAGTTAGATGTCAAACCCCACCTAAATTTTAGCTACGGAAGGGGCGTAGTTTTTAACAGAGACCTATATGATTTTACAGAGGAGGAGATACTGGCCATGTGTCCATTAAATGTTTGGAAAGTTCATAAAGTCCCAGGTACATCAATGATAATCCTTACGTTCCAGGATGCTGATGTACCTTTTCATATTATTATCGAGAACGAAAGGATTAAAGTAAGACCCTTCAAGCAGAAGCCATTGCAATGCTTTAATTGTTTTAAATTTGGGCACCCGTCCAAAGTTTGCAAAAATGAGAAGATGTGTAGTATTTGCTCCAAATCTTACCATGGAGAGTGTGCACTTGGAGCCAGGTGTTTAAATTGCAGCTCGAATCACAAATCCACAGACAAGATTTGCGAGCTGTATAAGTTGGAGGAAGCTGCCCTCAACAAATCAAACTTAGAACACATAAGTGTGACCCATGCCAAAAGACTATTAAATAAATCAAATACATATGCTAAGGCATTAAAATCAAACCAACCTAGCACTGCCAATAGCTCAAAAAAAAGTATACTATCTGACAAAATGTCAAATAACGAGGTAACCTTATCACCTCCTGAGGCTTTACCACGGTTTATTAACACTAGGTCATTGCCCATTGCGGTACAGCCTTCAGCCGCCATTACAAAAAGTAATACAAACCTCTCTCAGGCCATGTCCTTGCCTGATCTGATGGAGGTTCCACTTAAGACTAACTTACCTGATGCACCTGTTGTGGGAAAGGTGCAAAAACCTCGAATCCCACCATCTATTAATCGCAAAAGAGAGAGACCTCCATCTCTCTCTCCACCCTCCATTAGAAACGTTAAGGTTATGACATCAAATAAATTTGATGTTTTGTCTGTTGATGTTTCTAATGAACCAGAAGATGGACTGAATAAATCAGAAATTCAAGTTGAGGTCCACCATCCACCTCAACAAATAGATAAAAAGAATACAAAGAAAATCACCAACGTTAAACCCAACATAACAAGACCACCTCTGAAGAAACCTACTGGTAATAATGTTACATTAAAAACTTCTAATGGGAAGACCTCATCCAAGATGTCTTCCAGAAATAATCCATAGTTTTCTCCTCCATTTTGCAATGGAACTGTCAGGGTTTGAGGGCGAAATATGAAGAACTTAAGCTCCTAATTCATGAGCATTCCCCCATAATTGTATGTCTACAGGAAAGTATGCTTGATTCTAACACTCCTAGTCCTCGAGAGTATGTTAGCTATAGAACACCATATAATCAACAAGCAGGGAGCCATGGTGGAAGTCTCATGTACATTCGTCGAGATGTTCCCCAAATACCCATGTCTATACGTACAACCCTGCAGGCAGTTGTACAAATTGATATAGGGAGAAAATATACAATATGCTCTCTGTACTTACCTCCAAATGATAATATTTTATATGATGATTTAGCAGAGGTCATTCAACAACTCCCTCAACCTTTTCTCTTACTGGGAGATATGAATGGTAGACATCCTTTATGGGGTGATGTTTTGGCCAACACAAGGGGCAATATTATCTCATCAATTGTGGAGAATGAGGATGTGGGACTCCTTAATACAGGAGAGCCCACACACTTCCATGTTCAGACAGGTACTTTGTCATGCATTGACCTTTCAATTGCAAGCTCTAACTGCCTTCTTGATTTTGATTGGAGGACATTAGATGATTGGCATACTAGTGATCATGCACCAATCATTATAAACACCAACAAGGGTCCGCCTTTGCAAAGATCGCCACGTTGGAATCTAGACAAGGCAGACTGGGTTAAATTTTGTGAGCTAAGTGAAATCGAAGGGAGAGCAGAACTGTTTGAAAGTGTTGATGATGCCATAGACCTACTGAATGGAACTCTTCATACAGCAGGAGTAATTCAATTCCCAAAACAACAGGGTTATTCAAACGACGACCAGTCCCGTGGTGGTCTTCAGAACTAACTGCACTCCACAGAGCCACAAGAAGATCTCTAACACGATTGCGTAGACGCAGAACTGATGAGAATTTAATAATGTACAAGAAATGTAGAGCACAGTTCCGTCGTGCCATGAAAGAAGCAAGGCGCCAGTCATGGATGTCTTTTGTTTCCTCTATTAACAGTAGAACACCACCATCTTCTGTGTGGAGGAAAGTAAAAAAGATAGCTGGCAAATTCACCCCCAACCCACCACCAGTGTTGAAGGTGAATGGCCAGTATGTAACTGAAGCAAATGAAGTTAGCAATGCCCTGGCTAATCATTTTTCAAATGTATCCAGCAAGTGTGAAGGAGCCCCTGGTCACCAGTATAGGAGCACCGAAGAAAAGAAAATTTTAAATTTTGCAACAAGAAGGGAAGAGTCGTATAATTCTCCTTTCACTGAAAGAGAATTTGATTCCGCGCTTGCTCATTGCAACGATACAGCCCCTGGACCCGATGGAATTCCATATGCAATGATTAAACATGTACATTTTAATACAAAGCTATTTATTTTAAGCATTATTAATAGAATATGGCATGATCATAGCTACCCAAGTGTTTGGGAACTAGCCATTATTTTAGCCTTTTTAAAACCCGGTAAAGACAAGTTTTTAGCAGCAAACTATCGTCCTATTGCATTGACATCTTGTTTATGTAAAATCATGGAGAAGATGGTCAGTGCAAGGCTGATATGGTACCTTGAAAAGAAAGGTATTTTATCACCGATTCAATGTGGATTCCGAAAAATGCACTCAACGACTGATGTGTTGATACGACTTGAGTCATCTATTTGTGAAGCCTTTGCTTCCAAACAGCACCATGTTACAGTATTTTTTGACCTTGAAAAGGCATATGATACCACATGGAGATATGGTATTCTTAAAACCATTCATGAATTGGGATTGAGAGGAGAGCTGCCACTATTTATTCAGGCATTTCTTTCACGTAGAGTTTTTCAAGTGAGAGTGGGGGAAACTCTATCAGAGAGTAAGTGCCAGGAAGAAGGAGTTCCTCAGGGTAGTGTGCTGAGTGTAACCCTTTTTGCACTAGCAATTAATGGGATATCCTCAGCCATTCCCCAGGATGTTCTCTCAACACTATTTGTGGATGATCTCTCAATATCATTTGCTGGCACTAGAATGGCAATGGTTGAGAGAAAAATCCAACTCTCTATTGATAAAATTATCCAGTGGGCTGACATGAATGGATTTAAGTTCTCGACAAGTAAAACTACCATTGTCCATTTTTGTCGTATCCGGGGAGTACATCCAGACCCGGATATATACATTAAAGGTCAACGGATACCATGTGTATCGGAAACCAAATTTTTAGGTTTGATATTTGACTGTAGACTTACATGGGTTTCTCACCTAAAAGTGCTAAAAGCTAAATGTGTTGAAGCTCTGAATATCTTAAAAGTATTGTCCCATACATCATGGGGGGCAGACCGCAATACTATTTTAAAATTATACAAGGCCTTGATTTTTTCCAAAATTAGTTATGGTTGTGAGGTATATTCTTCAGCCACCCCAAGCCGGTTAAAAATATTAGACTCGATACATCATGCAGGTATTAGATTATCTACTGGAGCTTTTAAAACCTCGCCTATCCCAAGTCTCCTTGTTGATGCTGGAGAGTTACCTCTAGACCTTTACCGAATGTCTTCCATTCTTCGGTATTGGTTTAGATTGCAAAGACTCCCTAGCTCTCTAGCCTTTCAGACTGCAAGCCTTGTAAGACACGCATCATACTTTGAGTTGCACCCAAAATCTCCTCAACCTTATGGCTTTCGGGTGAAACGATTTTTAAATAGTCTGGATATAATTAGAACTAAGGTACTTCCATTCAAGGTATCATCAACGCCTCCATGGAAATTACCTGACATATCTTTTTGTAAATACTTTATTGGAGTTAAGAAGAATATGACTGACTTAGAATCCAGGTCTCTTTTTATGGAACATGTCGAAGAACATAGGGGATCGACTTTTATATATACTGATGGCTCCAAATCTGATGCTGGCGTTGGATTTGGAGTACATAGTAATGATTTTAATTGTAGAGGTGCACTTCCTCTAACCGCTTCCATATTTACTGCCGAGCCGTATGGCATATTAACCGCTATTGAGAAAATAGCTTTGGAAAAGGAGGGTAATTTTACAATTTTTAGTGATGCAAGGAGTGTTCTTCAAGCTTTAGAAGTTTTTAATTCTAGTAACCCTCTAGTTTTAAAGATTTTAGAATGGCTTTTTATTTTTGGACGGAAAGGTATAACTGTTCGATTTTGTTGGGTTCCAGCACATGTAGGTGTGTCTGGGAATGAGAAGGCAGATTTACTGGCGAAGAATGCGGCATCCGAGTTGCTACCAAGGAGGTATCCCATTCCATGTAACGATCTCCTACCTGACATCAAAAAATTGGTTTGTGATAAATGGCAACAGCACTGGGACAGTCAAGACGGCAATAAAATGAGGGAAGTAACAAATATCATATCACCTTGGAGGTATAACATGATTCCCCGAAAATGGGAGACGACTCTTTGTCGTCTCCGTATTGGTCACACACGGTTGACACACGAGTTTCTGCTTAAGGGCCAACACCAACCGTATTGCGAGGACTGCTTAGTACCTTTAACAGTGAGGCATTTGTTGACCGAATGCCCTAATTTTACTAACTTAAGAAATAGATATCTGTTTGAGGCTCGAGGTGAGGATGGCAGGTTTATCCTTGCCAAGATTCTTGGACATGATGTGTCTTACTATGCGAGTGGAATTTTTAGATTTATTTCAGAAGCAGGTCTTCTGAAAACTATTTAACTATTTTAATGACTTCTTAATTTTTATGGATTTAATCGAATTCTCTTAATTTTCATATACAGTAAATGGTATCGGCGTCAATGACCTTAGATGTCAGGATGCCAGAAAACTTTCAATCAATCAATCAACCAGTTGATCAATTTGAAAATATTAGAAATGAACAACAGATAATAGGCCAAAAATCTTTTATTAATCTGGGCATGAACATTGGTTGCACCAGGGGAAGTTTTAAAAAAATCCAGCTTCTTACTGGTTGAGAAATCTATTATGAGAACTTGTAATCCTCAGGGGAAATGTGTTCCTACCGCAACCCTAACGTTCCGCAGAAACCATTTAGTAGCGCAAGTCCTCAAATGTTGGGTATAGAAGAGCCAACCCTTCCCCCTCTTTACGGACTATTTTTTTTTTTTTTTTTTTTTTTTTTTTTTTTTTTTTTTTTTTTTTTTTGAGATTGTACTTGCTGGTCTATAGACACCTTCTCTTTAGACCTTATGATTGCAGCACAGCAAATCCTCTGACCTTACGCTCTTACAGGATACGTAACAGTTTTCATCAAAGACATTGGTTATTCTATGAGTTTGGGATGTGTATCAAGGCGGATGGTGATCACAACTGGACTTGAAGCCTTCTCTTGGATCTCGCCCCAATTTAAGGAATGCCATATCTTTTCAGTTATTATTGATGATATATGGGAAATATTTATGTGAATTATGATGATCATATAGCTTCACCCCTGACATTAGAATATATCCTTTAGGGTGGAGTGCCCGACCTTGACTCTTTAAGGACCGGCTACGCAGTTCAGTTTTTACCCATTTTTATATTTTGGAGATATTCTTTATATGAAGCTTAATGTTCATATAACCTCCCCCTGGCTATAATTCATATCCTCTGAGATTGAGCGTGTAGCCTAGCCTCTTTACGAGCCAGCTACACATTTCAAATATCACCCTCCTTTGATCTAATGCTATTATTTAATGGTAATCGTACAGTATCTCTTAACAGAGACATCTCCCCACTTCAGGAAGAATATTAGAAGTTTATATCTGAGAAGGAATAAACTACGAATTAAAAAAACAATTTGTATTTTTGTTCTAGCTATATAAACCTGAGTCATTTATCAAAGATCCTGGCTCAACCTCCCCGCAAGTCTTTGACCAGGAGAGAGTGAAGAGCGACATGAGTGGGCGCCTTGCGCCGCATGTACTGTGGTCGCTTAGTCACTGTAGCATTATACAATCAAACCCATTTTCTTTGTATGTCTAGTTGTAGAAAATGAAAGTAGGAGTAACCCATATAAATGACTTGGGTTTGTATAGCTAGGAAAAATACAAAGTGTATTTAAAATTTCTATTTTTAATCATCTTGAAAGAGGAAGACCATATAAACGTTTTTAGTCTACAAAATGAATTTAACACACTTTTCATAACATTAGAAACATCAAATATTGTTCATAGTAAAAATTGTACACCATACTGTAATTAGACAAGTTACTCCATCACAGTTTCTGGCTCATAGCCCCTACATACAAGTAAAGTATAGTAAATGTTTTAAAGGTAAAGGTTAAAACTTTGAATAAACTACTGTTTATTTATTTGCAATGTTTAAGGATTATGCAAACATAGTTGCAATTAATGATAAACATTAATTCGTGATCAATCCTGAATTTATTCATTGACATTAGGCATAGGTTTTTGGCATTGGAAAGGGAAATCAATTGATGGAATTTGTTGCTAACCATCTAAATTGTATATAGTTAACTTCTATAAAGTTGTCTAGAAGTCATACCAGTTGGTATATTAGACAATGTATTACACTCAAGTCTAGGTTGTTCTGTTCATGAATCTATTCTTACATATACTGTATTTTTTTTTAATTTTGGATAATTTAAGAAATTGTATTGCTGTGTTAAAGAAATGACTGTATTTTTACTTTTTTCAGTTTTTCCTGAGATTTTTTGGAAATGATGAGGAGCTTATGACAAACCCTTTGCTTATTTCTTTGTGGGACCCTTACAAAGCATGCAGTAATCAAGCCTTGTGTGAAAACCTTCAGTTTATGATAACAGGATTTGATCCCTCGAGAGCTGACCAGGTAAACTTTAGTGCACGTATGGAAATATTGAAAATATCTGTTACATGGTTTTCTTCAAATGTGAAAGAGGGTTATTGTTTTTATAAAACACCGAGATGTTATTATAAGCCTACAATTTTTAATCATATTTATTTCTTCCCCAGACTATGGTCCCCATTATTCTGACACATAACCCTGCTGGATCTTCCACACAAACACTATTCCACTTTGCTCAAGGATTTTCTTCTGGTGAGTTTATATTTTGGGAAAAAAAATTGGTGAATGGTATTTTCCGTTTTTCTCTTGCTTTTTAAGCAAGAAATTTTAAGTTTGAGCGCTAGGTAAGAAAAGACCAAAGAGGATGAGGGTAGCAGTGTAGTCTCACAGGATGCAACAAACCACTACTACTACTTCTTTGTCTGCATCTTTTCCCACCTTTATGTGGGATCGATGTTTCTGGCCAGCGTTCTCCATCCACCTCTGTCCCACACTTCATCACCGGTTAATCCCTTTGATCGTAGGTCATCCTTAATAAAGTCCATCCACCTTCGCTTTGGTCTCCCTCTCCTTCTCATTCCCTGTACCTCCATTTCCATCACTCTCCTCCCAATACACTGTTCATCTCTTCTCATGACATAATCATACCACCTCAGTCTACTTTCTTGTATCTTATCTGATAGTTTTCTAACTCCTGTGGTACCCCTAATTACTTCATTCCGTATCTTATCTCTTCTTGTCATCTCACACATCCATCTCAACATTCACATCTTTGCCACATCCAGTTTTTTCTCTTCTGTCCTCTTTATTGGCTGGGTTAGGATGCAACAAAACTATTGAGTGTAATCCCTGATGCCCAACACGGATTATTTAGGTGGAACTCATATTACGGTAGTAAATTTTTAACACAGCACAATCCTCTTGAGAAATACAGTGGTTCTAAAATCGTATGTACACTAGTTTTTTTTTTATTATTCCAAGTGCTATTATGATGAAAGTAGCAATCATTATCTATCCCTCATCGTAATCTCATCCACATATGGCACGAGTAGTTTCTTAGAGTTTCATTTCTAATCCTGCCTTGCCATTCAATTCCCAATATCCTTCTGAGGGCTTTGTTCTCAAATCTACTAAATCTATTGGAGATTGTATCATTGTCATACCATGACATGTCCATAGAGTAACATCGATCTCACTAAACTGATTTATAGTCTAATTTTTATATGTAATTTCAGGCGATTTGATTTCCAAATTTTACTTAACCTAGCCATTGTCTGATTTGCTTTTTTCAATCTTTCACTAAACTCTAAATACTTAACCCTTTTACCCCCAAAGGACGTACTGGTACGTTTCACAAAACTCATCCCTTTACCCCCATGGACATATCAGTATGTCCTTGCAAAAAACTGCTATTTAGATTTTTTTTTGCACATTTTTGATAATTTTTTTTGAGAAACTTCAGGCATTTTCCAAGAGAATGAGACCAACCTGACCTGTCTATGACAAAAATTAAGGCTGTTAGAGGAATTTAAAAAATATACTGCAAAATGTGCTTGAAAAAAAAAATAACCTCGGGGGGTTAAGGGTTGGAAATTTCCAAATAGCCTGGGGGTAGAAGGGTTAAATAATTCTACCTCATTAATCCTTTCTCCTTCCAACGCTATCTCAACTTCCATTGCATACTCCTTTCTCATCATCTCTGTCTTTCTTCTATTTATCTTCAGTCCAACCTTGTGTGATATTTCATGCATTCTGGGAAGCAAGTAATGATAATGCAATTACATTTAACAATAATATCTCGGAAGAGGACCATATTATGACTTGTCTCCCCATATTCCTTAGCCTAAAATGGTTTATGTATCCCTCATTCAATTCCTTTGTTAATAGGCTAGATCCCTTTGATAGGTCTCCTGCAAAGTGGGTAGTTCTGTTAGTGCACCTCAAGTAGTGCACTTTAGGCATTACTTTAAGATCTTTGCTGAGTTCTTTCAGCCCCTAATATGCTCACTTTATAGCCTTCTACTGTATCTTTACTGGTTCCTTTCTTGCATCCTACCTCTTTAATCTCTATAATTTTTTAACTTCATATTGCAACTGATGGTTTTCCCCCACTAGCACATAGTTGCCGAATGGCTTCCCAGGCTCAAGTGCTAGGTCCTACAGTTCAAATTCTTATATCCTATCCCTCTCTTAGTTATAGGTAAAAAAAATTCCCAAGACTAATTTGACTTGCCCTAGGGAGTTTTGAAAAGGCCTAAAACTTTATTTCTATGAATCTCCTTGCTGTTCATAATCTTTCTCTAAGCTGGTTATATTTTATTGTCTACCCTAAGAATTTAAAATATCCTATTTTCTTTACTTGAATAGTTGCTTCTAGAGGAGTATTAAAATAATATAGATATCATGGCGGTGCATGGCAATAAGTGCTCGAGGACACCTCGCAGCTCCTGTCTATAATTGTCTCGTCGACAAGATGTAGTAAAGTACTGCACTCTACCTGCACAACAAATTGAGGATTGAGGCTATTTAATGAGATGTCTTCTGGATGTATTATGCTTTCTTTGGATATTTGTTCAAAGGACTTGTTGCTGGGTGATAATTATCCCTATTCTTTGTATCATGTATCAGGGACAGGAGTGTGATTTGAATAATTATTGTGTGGAATGTGATTACTTATAGCTCTCTTATGAATTGGTATGATCAGCTTATGGCTGAATTTTTTTTTACCAAGAAGACTCCAAACATAAATCAGTTAATAGCTGAATTTTTTTACACTGAGAAGATTCCAAACATACAAGGAAATTAATTTTCAGTTCAGGGAAAAGCCAGAGAATGTTAAGCTTCTGGATGATGGTGGTATTACTTTACAAAGCTTTCTGGCGTTGATATTGTAGTAAACTTTTCACTGAAATTACTATTTGCTTTGACACTAGATACAAGCTTTGCGCTCTTTACATAGAAGTACAGTATTATTTCGGTGATAGTGGAAACCAGGCGTTAAAGGTTTTGGGAGTTATAACTACCCTTCGCTAGTTAGCAGGGGGGGCTAGCATGGGTAGACCAACCATCCTGCTCACACAAGTACTAGTAAACAACTGCCACTGTTTATTTCAGCTTGGCATAGTAAAAACAGTTTTTCTCAAGTCGAAACCTTTTAACTGGTTTACGATGAAAAGAAACTGGCCTAAACTTTAAGAAGTCCTTTTTTTTTTTTTCAGAGCTACCTTCATTGGGGCTCATGAGTTCCCTGTGCAAGGCAAGGTAGCAAAATGGTCTGATGGTTGGGCACGTGAAGGGAGCAGACATCCTCCCTAAAGGGTGATTTTTCCTCTCGAGGTTCCAAAGGTCTTCAACCCATTCATTTATTCGCTCAACTGTTTTGGCCTCTGCATCTGCTCGCTGCAATATTCGCTCTGCTTTGGCAGCCGGGCATGAACAGTTGTTGACAAGGACTCCCCGGAGTGACTTGTCGGTAACCCCTTTAGGTGAACCCAGAAACGAGCTTCGGCTATATTTAACAGTCGACACTATGCTGACCTTCAACTTGAACAAAGCTTGTTGATGGGAAGCAGGGAGCACTGCCCAGAGGTCTGCCTTCAGGTGTTGGACAATTTTCCCTTCCAAGGGATTTTTAACCTCCACCACGTGTGGGCAATTTTCCTTTCCGAGGGAGAGTTAACCTCCACCAGCCACTCTCCAGCAATCTTCTCACTTGCGAGGAGGATTGCTGACAGCGGCAACAGGGGTTGGTTGCCTTTCTTGTCTGAGGGAGAGACACTCTTCGCCTGGTTGTCTCTCCCTTGGGGGTATTCCTCCTGTGGGAATTGGATTAATCCATTCCCTGCCCTTGCTCTTCACCGCAAAGTTCTTAGAAGCTTGGCGATGAATGATTTGGGTGACTGCTTGCAGTTCTTGCTCGTCGCCGCCATACCCTCAGGGTACAAAACGGGTCTTGTTGCAACTTCCCTTTTGAGTCTTTGCTGCAGATGGTAACGACTGCCAACCTCTTGCTGCCGCCGCCTCTCCCATCGAACTATTGGCTACCCTACGGGGTAATTGGTTGACCAGGTAGCTCAGAGCCCATCCCATTTTCCAATAAATTGGAGGGGAAAATTTTTATCCTCATGAATAAGTTGATGGTACAACCCATCTCCCACAGCCTTAATAGCCTTTTAGGAGTGAATGACTCCTCCTGTAGGAGCGAATAACCCCACCCACTAGGCTGCTGGGGGAAGCAGTGAGCACAGACTCGAGTCTTGCGCGAAAGTCGGGCAGTGTTGTGCAACCATTCACCGAGCACTAGCAAAGTGGGTGGACAAGCTCCTTCGCCTGAAGGAGGTCTGCATGCAATCTAGGTTGTCCGTTATGTTAATGGTAGAGTTGGATACTTCAGGGGACCGAACCTCGGTCAGTCTCCATACTCAAAGAGGGATACATTGTTCCGTTTATGCTTTCACCCTCTTCTGACCCTACATCTGATAATGTCAGATTCCTTCGCGAGCTAGCACGCTATCCAAAATATATTGGACGAGTCTTGCGCAGCATGGTGCACCTTACACCTAGTGAGTTGGGCGGGCGAGCGTGTCTGCCTGGCGAAGGTGTGCGCATCACTTATGCCCCGTGTAGTGCTCTCTTGGGCGAGTCTTCCCATCAAGTCTCACGCACGCATGAAGCATTTTCTAGAATAAAGGGTTCTACTTTGTGAGCGTGTGCTGGGAGACAGATGCACAAAGGTGGACTACACCTTACCTGGGTGAGCTGAGGAGCGTGCTTGCACAAGCGCCCCTAATTAGCTCTCACTTTGCCAACGCTCTACACGCAGTCGGTCTACTTTGCAAGAGGAACGGTAGGTTCCTTTGCAAGGGAAGCTAGCTTTCACTTCACAGCCTGATCTCTCGATCAGACATGTGGACGGCAATCATTTCCTTAAAGAAGGCAAACACAAGGAAGGGTACGAGGTGACATCCGCTTATGCCCTGTTTTTTTTCCTTGGCACTCCACCTAAACGCAAGGAAAATGGCTCATGGAGTTTAATAGGGAACAATCTCGTTCTCGAGAAATTACCCCTGGCTCCTGGACCCTGTACAAGAGACGCCCCATGGTTCCTAGACCCTGTTCAGGCGGGGAAGCAGGCAGTCTTAAGATCGATCGGTCATCGTCCGACAGTTTAACCTCTGGGTCTTAGCACCTCGACTCACCGAACACCTTGGTGGCGGTAGATCTAGATCAGAAGAGAGACCTAAGTGGTGGGTGGAAAAGGTGGGGGGTCACCTGTTGCACCACACAGCATCCAGACTTTGGTCCGAATCCGAGCGACAGTGCTACATAAACCTCCTGGAATGAAGGTAGCCTTTCTTGCTCACAAACAATTCTACCAGCTATTTCATAGCCCTGATGAGTGTGGTGTCACACACAAACAAGCAAGGAGGTACTTTTATGGCACCTCTGCCAATTAGGTGTTAAATCCTTGGAAGGAAGGAGCACAACTCTGTAGCCTTTAAGCCCGTTTAAACCTGGGCAAACAATCTGAGCAAGGGTACTGCGATAGCAGGCTCAGATTGGCCTCGGAGACAACAGTTAGCCAACAGAGTGTCTTTATGAGACTCGCTGATAATAACTGTTTTGCATTGTCCACAAACTGGAATCTTCGGGTGTACTGCTTGCCAATACTAGGTACCCAAGCAATCTGACAAGGCGCCTTTCAATATTCGTGGGACAGGACAGTAGTCTACACATCCCCTCCTTTAGCATAGTAAGGAGGCTTCTAAACAAAGTCCGGGCATCGCAATATCACTTGATGACCCTAATAGCTCAGTTGTGGCAACATGCAGCCTTCTGCATTTGCTCACAAAGGCACCAAGAGGGCTCCTTACACTTAGCGATCTACTGTACTCGGATAACGACGTGAAGACATTCCATCGAGCGAGTCCATCGCTTTTACTTCACGCCAGTTTATGCAACAACCACTTGAAAAGAAAGGCTTTTGAGACTGGGGACAAAAGAATGGCAGGATACCTCTTAGGAAATATTTGCTTAGTAGACCAGGCAAAGTGTACCATCCTTTGTGGTTGGTGTCATAGACTGGGTATCGCAACCCCTCATTGCCACTGAAAACTTTGTTCATCACTCGGCTTTAAGCCTTGTTTTAAACGTTTTAAACTGAACGGAGTTAGCATTCCCTCCTTAATGAAACGGTCTCTCTTGTATGGAATTCTGAGCACATCTGCCCTTATTCGGGAATCAGGCCACCTCCTGGGAACATAGCAGAATATTCAAACAGAGTCCGAGAGAATGTAAAGTCTATGTTGAAATTTTTAAATATTTTTATAGATTTTTTTCACTTGTGCTTCAGGTTTGTGCAATGCCCTACATCCAGTAGGGTTTAAGTACAGTTTCACCTATCAGGGAGTAAATTGTAAGCCCAATTTTGATTCAGAGAACTGACTGGCAAGCCTGTTGTCTTGTTCCCCTGATAACTCTTGAAGTGAGAATGTATGGCAAAGCTTTAATAAAGTACAGTACTATAAACTTACTGCTTCAAGTAGTGGATAGGCAAGGATGAATATATGAAAGTCATTGTTTAATGACTACTAGTTTTGATGTGATACCTACTTTTACAGAGGATAAACCTTTTATGTGAAAAAAGTTGTTGAGGGTTGTGTGATCGACAGTAATTATTCCCATATAGGGGCTAGAACATATTCTGGGAACGCACTCTGAATTGAAGTGAAGACGATTCTTTGATCTTTTTCAGCCATTATGAAGTGGAGATGGTAATTGAATAAAAATGGATAATTTTAATAATCAAACCTCAGTCCAGGGAATTTGTGTAGGGAAATGTTAATCATTTGTGAAATTGATTCATGGTGGGTGATTGGACTGTCCTAAGCTTGCTTAAGGGGTACATACTACTGTATCCAAGACTGGACATAATGTATTGGAATTCTTGGTATGCCATTTGCAAAAGAATGCTGTAATTTATGAATATTCTACTGTGAAATCCATTTTGTTAGTATTTAATGGTGGGCATGTTTGTTTTTTGATGATGTGTAGGTGTCTCCATTCAAGCTGTATTTAGATTCATTGTAATAGTTGATATGGGATAGTTATTTTCAATCTTGATATTTTTCCCCATTTTTTGTTTTCCTCTTATTATTAGAAGAAAATTAGTTTATTATATTTCTTTAACATTTTACCAAGGAGGTACACACATTAGAGCTTACACAACAAAGTGGAGCGGTCATTAAGATTCATTCTGGGCAAAAGGAAGTAATCGCTGTCAAGCTCAGGCGCATGGGTCAAATGTTAGGAGCCAAGTGGTTCCTTCATCCTGTAGTGCCGAAGTCTTTTGACTTTGAGGTTCCCCATCAATAGACATGTTTGCCATGAGCTCAAGAGGAAACTACCAGTGTTCAGTTTGCCAGTTCTGAACTATGTAATAGCACTAAGGGATGCATTCCAACATCCATAAGATAACAATGATGCTTGTGTTTCTCTGCCTTTTTGTCTGATTCAAAGGGTAGTCAACTGAATCCTAACTACCCCAAACCTCAGAGTAACCCTGACGGCTCCTAAATGGCCACATGTCAAATGATACCCAGATCTAATGATGGTACTCTCCTGATCAAAGTACCTAGAGAGCTACCTTTTTGGCCCAGTCTTCTTTGCCATCCACACCTGTCGAGGTACCATCTTGGTGACATTCCTGTCACCTCATGGTTTGAGACTTTCAGCATCTCCTCAGAGTGAAAGACTTTTTGTGTGGCACTACTAAAATGTCTGGAGATCTGAAATCCTCAATAACACTGTATCCGGTAGTTGGCAATCTTCTGTAATAGGTGTCGTAGAAGAGACCCTTTTCTGGTTGGAGCCTTCTCTTGGTCTCAGCAGTGAAACGCTATAGCTCAGCTTTGAGCCAAGTCAATAAGCTGAAAGGCCTTGACCTCTCAACATCTTAGGAACTGTTAATGATGAAGAACTTCAAGCAATCATGCTCACCAAAAGAACTCAAACCCCCCGACGTGGAATTTTACAAGAGTTTTAAGGTCCCTAAAGAAGGTTTTGTATGAACTGTGATGGCAAGCATCAGATTAAGTGTAGACAGTGTTCTTGCTTGCCTTGGCTTTGGCGAAGCGAGTAGCCGAGATACGCAGCATTTCTCATAATGTTAGTCATTCTGAGGGGTGGAGAAGTCGCATTTACCTTTGTTCTGGAGTTTATTAATAAAACCCAGAATCCTGCCGTGGATGATCCCAGATTAGAATCCTCCATTAGGGATGTGATCGATAATCTGGAAGATTTACTTTATTGCCCTGTGAAGGCACTAAAATGCTACCTGAAGAGAACCCAAGCATTCAGACCACGACTTCAAAACCTATTGGCAAGATCGAACAGGTGCAAGAAGAAAATCTCCAAAAATACCTTTTGTTCAAGAAGTGATAGAGAGCTTATCCACCTTGACCAGAGAGTCCTGAGGAGCCTACATAAATACACGCCCACGAGGTCAGGGGGTTGGTGGGACACTAGCCTTTCGGAATAACCCGTCGGTGGCACAAGCATTCAAGATGGGTTTCTGGAAATGACAGACAACTTCACAGTCCACCACCTGAGGGAATGTACATGCAAATCCTTTGACATTTTCTCCCTTGGACTTGAGGCTGCAGCCTAACAGGTGGTGTAGCGTATCTATCTCCCTATAGGATATGAAGCCTCTCGTTTATGATAGTGGTTGTGACAACTTTTGGTAAGAGTGAGAACATCATGCTCCTTTCATCTTAACTTTCCCCTCTCTTGAAGTACCACGGTCACGCCGTTATTCATTGCTGTAGACTCGTGATGTAGGTAAACTACCATACCAAGCTACTGTTTTACAGTGATACCTCGGTACTCGACCATAATCCGTTCGAGATCCGTGTTCGACCTCCGATTTGTTCGAGTACCGAATTTTTTTTCCCCATAAGAAATAATGGTATATATTCTATTCCGTTCCCAAGCACTCGAACAGGCCCAAAATATTAATAAAACGTGTACCTAAACAACAATAATTATCTAAATGTGTATGAAATTGGTCAGAAAATCCTATAAAACAATTTTAAACCATTTACTGTACTAAAATAAAACAATTTTAAACCATTTTCTGTACTGTAGTGAACATACCTTTGAGCAGCGGTTCGATGGCATACAGGGATGGATGTGGAGAGGATGGAAGGGGGAGGTTACTGCTTGGAAGGAGAGTCCCCTTCCATGATGTGGCGGGGTAGTTCTCCTTCAGGAGTTGTTTCTCTCTCCAATGAAAGGGTGGGCAGATCTATTTCAGGGGTTTCTTCTCTTCTTTGTCTCTTCTTTGGAGGAGAAACAGGCTTTGATGTAGCAGCTTTCTTTTCTTTTGTGAAAAACTGGTCTATTGTTAATTGTTTCTTCCTCCTCTGCAGTATTCTTCGAAAATGATACATGACACTATCATTAAACATATGCACTGCCCGGTTTGCTACTGCAATTTCTGGGTGGTATTTTTCAGCAAAAGCCTGCACATCTGCCCACTTGGAACAAATTTCATTGATGAGAGAACTTGGAACATCCTCCCTTACCTCATCCTCTTCTGAAGATTCCTGCTCCACAATCAGATCCTGCTGCTGTTGTTGTTGCAGGTGCAACAATTCCTCCACAGTCAACTCGGTAGAATGGCTTTCTACAAGCTCATCAATATCATCCTTGTCGACCTCAAGCCCCAAACTCCTGCCCATGACAACAATTTCCTCAACGACATCAGTGTCATCAGAAATTACAGGGGTAGCAGTGCTTGGACCCGCCTCTGGTTGGAAACCTTCAAACTCCCTCTCTGTGACACATGATGGCCACAGCTTACGCCAGGCAGAGTTCAATGTCCTATAGGTCACACCTCGCCAAGCTTGGTCAATCATGTTAACAGAGTTGAGGATGCTGAAGTGTTCCTTCCAGAATTCCTTTAGGGTCAACTTCGTGTCACTGGTCACTTCAAAACACTTTCTGAAAAGGGCCTTGGTATAGAGTTTTTTGAAGTTTGAAATGACCTGTTGGTCCATGGGCTGGAGTATGGGAGTAGTATTGGGGGGCAAGAATTTGATTTTGATAAAGCTGTATTCTTCTTTCAAGTCATCCTCGAGACCTGGAGGATGTGCAGGAGCATTGTCCATAACCAGAAGACATTTCATTGGCAAGCTCTTTTCAATGAGGTAAGCCTTAACCTGGGGGGCAAACACTTCGTTTATCCACTCAGTAAAGAATTGTCTTGTGACCCAAGATTTAGTGTTCGAGCGCCACATAACTGGTAGTGCACTTTTACAAATATTATTTCGTTTGAACACCCGGGGGTTGTCCGAGTGGTACACTAACAAGGGTTTGATCTTGCAATCGCCACTTGCATTTGCACACAGCAACAATGTTAGCCTATCTTTCATTGGCTTGTGACCTGGCATCTTCGTCTCGTCCTTGGTAATGTACGTATTGGCTGGCATTTTCTTCCAAAATAACCCAGTCTCATCACAATTAAAGACTTGTTGTGCGATCAAATTTTGTTCATTTATGTACCGATCGAATTCCCCCACGTATTTATCGGCTGCAATTTGATCCGAACTAGCTGCCTCCCCATGCCTAGTAACACGATGAATACCTGTTCTATTACGAAACTTTTCAAACCAACCCCTGCTCGCTTTAAATGTAAATGAATCACTTTCACTGGTACTCGGACTTTTCTTCACTAATTCTTCATAGATATGCAACGCTTTTTCACAAATGAACGCTTCACTAACACTTTCCCCGGCCAACTGTTTTTCTTTAATAAATATTAAAAGCAACTTTTCCATCTCCTCAATCACTTGTGGCCTTTGCTTAGTTACCGCCGTAACTCCCGTTGCAACATTCGCCTTCTTAATCATTTCTTTATGCTTTAAAAACGTAGAAATGGTCGACTTCGCCATTCCGTATTCTACCGCTAAATCGGACACTCGTACACCATTCTCATATTTCGCTATAATTTCCTTCTTCAACTCGATCGTTGTTCGCACTGTTTTCCTCTTCTCCTTCCCCTTAACACTCATTACTTTCTTGGGACTCATTATGAAAGCTAAAAAAGCAATTAAAAGCACTGAAAATCACTAAATCACAACGAATGCTGATCGCGCGTTGTCTGAGTGACGCTCTCGAGAGAACTGATGCTTCCCGAACAAGCGAGAGTGGCCGAGATGGCGCGATCATCACAAAGCCCATGCGGTCGTCACGTGTTCGGCTGGTCGAGTACCGAATTTTTGGTCGAGCACCGCAGCAAAAATTTCTCGAAAATTTTGGTCGAACTCCGAATTGTTCGAGTATAGAGTCGTTCGACTACCGAGGTATCACTGTATTATATAGATAGAAGTAATGTATGTCCCCCAATTCTCCTTGCAGGGTGGAGGATAGATAGAAATGTAAACTCACTACTGTACTTTCTATAGCCATACATTTCAGACATTGTGTCCTTTAAGAAGTTCATCCTTGACCATCTGTGTAAAACAGAAATCTAGCCTTTGAATAAAGGGATTTTGACGAAGGAAAAATCTATTTCTGGGAAGAGGCCTGTGACGACCCGTGA